>NW_024735442.1:9719697-10033846 GCF_018991925.1 Homarus americanus
TTGAAGATATGTGATATTGTGAGCCGAGGTAGAGGAGATCTGATGACCCGAAACGATCGTCAAATTGGGTCAGACGATGGTCCCACATCATTAGCTGTACACCCAGACAGCTGGTTTCACTCCAATTCTCACCATACTCAACAGCGTGAGCTCAACTCAGGTGAGTGGACGTTTCATACCATCAGTAGACGTTTCATACCCTGCAACAAACTCGGTCTGTTTGCTATAGTCTCCCATCACCATCACTCACTCATTGTTTGTTCCTACCGCCCTATCTAGCTTTGTCTGAGATTGAATAAAACTTACTTGTTTCTACTGATGTTAAATAAACGAAGGAACCAGTTCACGCGATCATCTCTCCTGGGTACAACGCAGGGGTGGTCCTGCTAGCTTCACCCCTTCTCACGACTGACCAAGCCTCGCTCTCCTACAAGGCGTCAGTCTGATGGAGTGACTTAATTACCAGACGACTAACAGCTTAATTAGGACGGACGCAACATTTTCAGACTGGGAAACGATCTATACTCATTTTTAACTTAATAACTGATATTTAATTTCATAATGCGCATCCAAATTACATCGCCAGAGTATACTTATCATTATATGGGCGCAGTTTCCCGGAGTTCCCACTACGGTTGAGAGAGCGCTGTCATCTCTCATGCGACCTTGAAAAACTCTGTATCACCAATATGGCGCGGCGTCTCTAAATATCGCACTGAAATTTCTGAATATTACAATTGACCCCCCTAAAAAAAGACAGCACTGTCTTCATGTGCTGAGAAAAACATGCATACGACCCCCCAAAAAGATTGTTCTAAATACTGCACCTCACACCTGCAACTTGCTTAACGCAGCATTTCCGTCTTCTCTTCTCTCCTTCTCTCTCCCGCTAACACTCGACCCCCCTAAAAGAAAACAGGACTGTCTTCATATGCTGAGAAAAACATGCATACGACCCCCTTAAAAAACTTGTTCTAATAACTGCACCTCACACCTGCAACGTGCTAAACGCAGCATTTACGTTTCCCTTCTCCCCTTCTCTCTCCCGCTAACACTCGACCCCCCTAAAAAAAACTGCACTGTCCTCATGTGCTAAGAGAACAACTTACAAGCCACCTTCAAATCTGCACTATTCCAACTCGCAGCCAGCAACTCCATTTCTTGCCTAGTCCAAATTAAAACCAACCAGAACAAACACGCTCCCCTTTTTCCTAGCCTTTAACCTAGAGAACCAATGTCAAAAATAATACAAAATCCAAATCCTGCATACTCTCCTTTGGCCTGGCCCTTGAACTAGAGGAACCAGTGTCAAAACAAAACTCAGTCCAAACGAACGCTCCCACGTCTTCAACGATCGACTCACCCCACGTCTCCAAACCTCACGCCGGCAGACCAGCCCTCTGACAATGTACCAGTCCATATTAGTGAGGCCCTGGCCATTACAACCGTACACTCAATCCAGCTCATGACAGCAACTCACTCCTGCTCATGACAGCAACTCACTCCCGCTCATGACAGCAACTCAATCCCGCTCATGACAACAACTACTCAACGCACATTTCTGACCTAGCCATCTCTCTAATCCCCTCTGCCCTACTCACGACTCCTCCAACTCACCCTCGACAACCTGCGTTTTCTCATTAACATGCACACCTAAACTGTAATTTGTCGGCTTCTTCTTCGTCTCTCAGCTAGAGGCTCGATCGACCTCTCTGAACTGCTTCTCTTCATCATGTCCAACTGGGGTGGGGGCCCCTTGTCTTCATCTTCAGATTCATCCATCACTGGATCTCCCAGATGCCTTAGGGGTGGAGCAGCCTTCAAGTTGCTCCGATTTTCCACTCTCGCTTCCAGGTCTTCTTCCCCACTGGGCTGAATGTGGTATAAGCCCGGCCTTGGAATTAGGACCTTAACAATGTGCCATCTCATGTCAAACCAATGGTTTTGGAGCTTACACCGCCCCATTTTTGCATTGTTCGTCAACAAAACCTCCTGGCACACTTCCCAGTTACTCTCGTGGGCTTTCTCTTCTTGTTTCATTCTGTTTATTTCCTTGCGTCTCCGCACATTGATCTTCACTGCCTCCTGCAATATCTGTTGCCGGTCTCTAATCACCATCACCCACTCATCTACCGGCTCTGGGTCTACTTCCGGCCTAAGGTCAAACGGCAGGTTTGGTTCTCTCCCGTAAAACAACAGGAATGGGGAAAACACTGTCGTGGCGTGCGGAGTCGCGTTGTATTGTGACACCACTGCCTGCAGATGCTCGGGCCAATAATTCTTTTCCCCTTCCTCTAGGGTGGCCAGCAGACCGTGCAGGGTTCTATTGAACCGTTCCACCATACCATTTCCCTGTGGCTGATATGCTGAAGTCCTTATTTTCTTCACCCCAAAGGTGGTACAAGTTTGTCGGACCAATGCACTGCCAAAATTTCTACCCTGATCGGTCAACAATTGCTCAGGGGCACTCACTGCCAGGAAGATCCGATTCACCAGGATCTTTGCAACCGTCGAGGCTTTCTGGTCTTTAGTGGGAAAAGCCCAAGTGTAACGACTGTATATGTCAACCATTATCATGACATTCTCAAATCCTTGCCGCTTGTTCAGCAAGGTGAAATGTGCGGCCAGTGTCTTTAATGGTTTGGCAGCTTCAATCGTCCCTAAATGCAGCTGAGGTTTTGGCACTTCATCTTTTGCCACTCCACACCTTTCGCAGCTGGCTATGTAGTCCCACACTGTTTCTTCCATGCCTGGCCAAAACCTTCGCTCCTGCACCAGCGACAGAGTATGATCTCGCCCCTGATGCCAAAACTCATTGTGGTAGGCTCTAATCAAAGCCTCCTTCAAATTTGGAGGTAACACTGGCGCCTCCCTCCACAGATTCTTTCCTTCGGGTTTTCTATGCCAGACAACCTCTTCTCTCATGATCAGGGATTTTCTTGCTCAGTACATCTTGCGGAAGTCATCATTTTGGAACTCTACCTGTACTATCGTGCACTAAAGTCGTGTTCACTACCCAGCCACAGTGAGGTTTAGAATAGCCTTGAGTCTGAAGTTTCGAAACAGCTGGGAGAAATGCTATGGTTGGCCAACAGATGTCGCCCACTGTAGTGTGTGTGGGGCAGAATAGAGGAGGTGGGGGCTGGATGAGAGGCAGGTTTATTTATACCACCATAATTTCAAGCTGCCTTTTTAACTACGTTTTGTCTTACAGTTGCTTCTTTATGGTTACGAATTCATGGAACAGATGCAGTGCCCTGGGTGCTTATTGCCGCTAAGGTCACAATGATACTTTAAAGAATGGAATATAGTCACAATTTTGTTGCTATTCCGACAAAGAGATTATGGTAATATATATTTATATTCCACCCATACTTTGCTTAATAAATATTTGTGATAATATGCAATATTACATAATTATATACTTATGTTAAAAAGAGTGGGGTGAAAAAGTTATCAGTATTGTAAAATAGTATTCATACTTAATATAGGTGACTGTACCAATTCTTCCAGGTTCCAGTGTTTAAACACCCCACCACAATATGCAAGCTTCATATATTTTGGAGTGTGCTCAGTTACCGTTAATATTGTGTGCTGAACATCATGAGCACTTCAATGATGGTAGCAATTGTAACTATATAATTATATTGTGTTATAAGACAACACATGCCATGATATGTCATACAGATCATTATATACCACACAATACATAATTTGTGACTGCTAAGTTGCTTTGTTATGAATTTTCATGAGATATAGTTTAAGACATCATTAAGGACATGGATTTAAGATAACACTGTAGTTGAGTTAATATATATTAATTGTATTTACAAACAATAATAAAATCCAAACTATACACCAATACACACATCTTAGTATTTGGTCCAGCCACCCATTGCATTCAGGACTTCATCAAGGCGATTAGGGATGGAGTCGACCAGCTTGAGGCACACCCCTGGTCGTCGATGTATACTCTCCCACATGTCGTAAGCTTTGGCCTCTATTGCTGCACAGGTTCGCTGCTCCCCAATATCCCAATCACGTTTCATCATGGCCCAAATATGTTCAATCGGATTAATATCACATCCTAGTGTTGGCCAGTCAATGACCTCAATTTCAGGGTGATCCTGGAGGTAGTCCTTCACTATGTTGCTGGTATGAATGGGACTGTTGTCATGAACCAGCCTGATAATGTGGGGGGCTGGAACTGCCATAGCCCGGACTGTAGGAATTACCACTTGCTCCAGGATGTCTGCATACTGCTCACCAGTGAAACGGCCATTGATCTTGACCAGTTCACCTGGCCCATGTGTCCACATCCACCCCCAGAATGACACTGACACCCTAACACTCACTGCACGATGTTGAATGTGTTTCTCATGGTAGCTTGTGTTGTGGGGGCCGCCAGCACTGCCTTGCTTTGGCTCCCACTGACCTGAACACTGTTTCATCGGTAAATATAATGGTTCTCCAGTTTTCTTCTCTATGTGGAAGGTGTTCCAATGCAAAGCCGAGTCGACACTCCTTGTGAGTAGGTGTTAGCCACCTTTTGTGAGGTGGAATGTGGCAGTCGATCCCGGCTTCATGAAGTCGGCGTCTCGTCGTCATGTGAGGGTCAGTTGAAGCCCAGATTTCTTGTATGCTCCACTGATGTTCGCATTGGATATGCCGTTGCAGCTGCCACAATCATGGCGTCCATCCTTGCCGACATTACTCGTGGCCTCCCATTTCGAGGTTTCGTCTCCACTGAGCCCTTTTCCTCCCACCGGCGGATCCACCTTTTAATTGTCTTGGTGCTCCTCCCCACTTCGAGAGCAATGTTCGGCACAGTTGCCCCGGCTCTCCACATCCCGATGATTTTGCCTCGCTCAGCAATCACTGCCGACGAATTTGCTCGTCCTGCAGGCATATCTGAAATGGCAGAGTAATATTATGTTGTGGTAACTGATGCAGGCTTTCATATACTAGAATAGATTAATGGTATTAGTAACACCTAGGTTAAGTATTATTATTCTGACATAACGTTTTGGTAAATCTTTTAGGATCAACTGCCCAGGAAACCCTTCCTATTTCATGTATTCTTAGTGAACTGCAAGTGGATTCTCCCTCCCCCAAACCTCCACCACCACCCCTGCGACTGTAGAGTGAACATTCGCCGATAATAATCATCATCATCATCAAGATTTAGTTTAACCAGACCACTGACACCCATTTGAGTCTCTCCTAGGGCTGGCCAGAGGGATTAGTTATGAATCGACAGTAAGTCTCACTGTCTAGGAGTGAATGAGAAAGGGACGGCGTTTATGTATTATAAACGTTAGGTCACGTCCTTACGATATAAGTTGATGTGAGCGACTGACTGTGAGGACCTCGCTGTGCGGGTTTACCGAAATGCTGAGCTATGGGTCTTGCCCTCTTGGGAGAGTTGCCCGCTCACGTGTCCAACTCATGTCTTACTCATAAACAGTGGAAAGTTACAGGGTGGTGAATCTGAATATAATATCAGATGTATTGACCCATTTATAAAATATGTTCTGTTGATGAGACAGAGGCCTATTACAGTTAACATATATTTGTGTTTCTATAATTTAGTGTTATATTGTTTGGAGGAGATTACAGTATTTCAAAAAGGTCAAAACTGAACTTAGCGAAAATTTTGAGGTCTTTGCTAAAATATCTTACATTGTAGGGTTAGTGAAGCACATTGTTCGATACCGATTATAAATAGGGCATTCAATGAGAATATATTGGACTGTTATTTGTGTTCGGCATTTGGAGCATATAGGTGGGGCTCCATTAGGGGAAAACATGAGTTGGCCATGCGTCAATCGCGTATGCCCAATTCTTGGACTATTCCGAATAGTTTCGTGATGTCGAGAGGATTGTTTTGATAATGATCAAGGATAAATTGAGGATTTGATCATTTTTTGCTTATGACTTGGTGGTTCATTTTCCCAGGACTTTTGCCAATCGTCAAAAATTAATTGTTTATAGGTAGTTAGCCTCGCCGATAATCAAAATTTATGGTTTTCCACTGCTTTACATATTTCTTTGACAATTTTCAGCTTTGACATGTTCGTCCCAGATTACATATAACTGTAATAGGTTACATTACGTTAAGGTTCGTTATATCAAAACGCTTTTCTTCATGTTCATTGAGTCGTTTTGAATTCCATTTCTGCTCAAAATACTACATTAACCAACCCAACTCCCAGGGGTAACGTGCGGCAAACGCATAGCACATCAAACACCATATTTTTATGGTGAAGTTAACTAACGAGCTCATATAACAACTGTCATATAATTATAATAGGGTGTCCCACTAATTACAGCAGATATTTATAGAGGTGAAAGAATATGTGATTCTGAGTATAAAACTTTTATACATATATGGATTTTTCGGTTTATGTTTAGCCGTGAGGTGGATTTTACAAATTACGCAAGGCAACCATTACAAATGGCGGAATCGAGGCGGGAGATACCGATAGCGATAGCGAAATATAGGAAAGGGGTAAGAAGGTTTAGTAGTGAAAGAATGTGGGTTAAACATAACAGACTTTAAGGAGGAGAGTGTGTGGCCTTCTGCCCACTGCATGGTATTGGGTGGAAGGTTGAGGTGACTGGGGCAATGGGAGGGGGGAAAGGATGTGGAGAAAAGAAGGCAAAAGGAAATGGAGGGCCCATCCCTATTTGGATGGGGTGCACCTCATGTTTAATTTGTTTGGAGGGCCCATTCATTATTTTTTCTGAGTAGGGTTACACTTTTAATTATAGATAGAGGGAAACGGATGGAGATAGAGACGTAGTGGCTATGATTTTAGGTTGGGGTGGAGTGGGGTGGCCATGGGTGTTGCTTGTTTTTTTCCACATATCTTAATCCGGCTCAAGTTACGTGGGATTGACCTTTGTTGTAAAGGTTTTAACTCTAAATACAATGGGAAGGAGCCATGTCGTCGGTTCTGTGAGTGTTCATTACAGTAGTCCAATTCGTCGCCATGGGTAGAATAGAGGGAGGGAGGTTGGGGAATGCAGGGGAAGGTAATGTGATGGGATGGAATGTTCGATTGACGTTAGTCTTGGGGGAGGGATGAAGGGAAGAGGTGGGGGAGGAAGGAGTGGAGTGGGGGGATGGTGGAGGGAGAGTGTGGGGAGAGAATAAGTAGTTGTTGTTGTTGAGAGATTGTTGGACCGTAGTCCGACACGGGCCTTTGCCTATAGGCGGCCCGTTTGGTGGTTCCGGCTGGAGCTCCAGGAGCAGCCAGACCGGATTGGGATTGGAGGTGGTCCCACCTGCAGATTTGGAAGGATACTGCAGGTTGCAAGTTTGAGCGGACCCCCGATCAGTGGACACTTACCTCCAACCCCCACTCTTGGACGTGGTCAGTTTCGGAGTGGCGCGCCCCCCGAACTGGGGTCCGCACTTGCTGGGAGAGGATACTTTCTAAGCTATCTGAGTGGTGGGTATCGTGTGACGACCCGGAGAAGGTCGTGAATGTGGTCTGTTTGGGCCTTTCGGGTTAGAGTGGCCGCTGGTGTTGTGTGTGTTTCTTGGGAGATTTGAGTTCTGTTTCGGAGGCTTTGTGTGACTTTGCAGTCGAGGAGATAGTGTTCAAGTGGGTTGGCTGCTGGCTCCTGACAGTAGGTGCATTCCATGACGTCATTTCCGATCACCTGCCAGGAGCACTTGTACCCTAGTCGTAGTCGATGAAGGCTGACTTGGGTTTGTCTTGGTGTTTTCTTGTCAGCGAAAGGTGGTTCCCCTTTTGTAGCCACCAGGTACCATTTGGCTGATTGGGAACCAGCGTTGAATGCGTGAAGGAAGCTCTTTTTGATGTGGAGCTTGCTAATCTTTCTGAGGTGATTCTTGATCTGTTGCACGCTTGCTGGAACTTGAATGTGTACGCTACTAGAACGTGTAGCTGCCTTGGCTGCTTCGTCTGCCACGTCGTTTCCTCCGATCCCTACATGACTGGGAATCCAGTGTAAGACGACTGGGCGGTTTTGTCTTTGGAATTTCTGTAGCTGTGCGAGGATCGAGGTTATGATGTGGACGTTGTCTCTTGGTTGACTGTGTTGCAGCGCCTGCATTGCCGATTTCGAGTCCGTGTGAATTATGATGGACTTGTTGTGTTGTGTTGCAGCGTGTTGTAGGGCCTTTGAGATTGCTACCAGCTCTGTTTGTAGGGTGGAGCAGTCATTAGAAAGTCTCCATCGGAGGGCCTGACCTTGGGTGTAGAAGGCCGCTCCGGATCGATGATGTTTTGGATCCACCGAGCCGTCTGTGAAGTATGATGCTGCATCAGCCGGTGTCTCGGTGGCTATGGCTTCCAGTAGTCGATTAGTGTTTAGGTGTGGTATCCCACGATGCTCAAATTATGAGGTTTAATAGTTGGGTGGGTAGAGGCGGGTGAGGGAGGCTAGGCGCCGAGTTGGAGCTCGTGAACGTATGATGTTGTTTAATGCAAGTTATGGAACATTACAGTATCTTCAAACGGGTTTTCACGCTATTAATAGGCCTTATGTAATCCACCAATAAGGATTACAACAGCACACAGTATGGCTGCAATTGGTAAGAAAAATAAAATATAACATGGCAAAATTTTTGCCCTGCGTAAATTTTACAACCCACCTCACGCCTAAAGTAAACCGAAGAATGCTTATGTGTATAGAAGATTTTCAACTCAATATCACATATTCTTTCACCTCTACAAATATCTGCTGTCACTCATGGGACACCCTGCAATAGTATAAGGACGACATGGGCTATGCTGACAAATTAATGTGACTTACCTGTTGGTGACAACGATGGTAGGAATGAGACCTCGGCATGTTTCAGTGTTCGACATCACCTCCTTCCCCTGGTGTGGGTGGGGCTAACCTTGGTAACAACTTGTGTATTCTCCGTGACTACCATTACTACCGTCGAACTTAGACATGGTCAACCCGGCCCCGAGACTAATTCCCACTCTAGTATTGTGCTTTCTAATCTCACACATTGTCTCATCATGCTATGTTTGATACTGTGCCTCTACCCTATCTAGTGCATTCCCCAACAGAGCTAGGTGTTGTTGATGTTCCTCCTCTGACCTTTCCACTTGGGTCTGATACTCCTCCCTTGACTGTTGCAATTGTGTGCGATACTCCCCCTTTAACTGTTGTGCATATACTCCATACTCCCCCTTGATTTGGTTCGCCCATGTCTGACATTCCCCATTGATCTTCCCCTCTAACTTTTCAATACGTTCCACGAACTCTTCTCTCAACTGTACCAAACCCAGGCCGTCTCTCTCTTTCTCTGAGTAAACCCGCACCGTCAACAACAACAAGCCCATTCCCATGACGAACATGAGTAGAACCGAGGTCACACACTCTACCGTTTCCTTCCAATCCATGATTACGTCCATTATCCCAACCACAGAACTATCAGTCACGAAATAAAAAGTAAGCTCTGCTACTAATTGTAACCGGTCGTTATTAATGGAATTTTATTCCCACTTGACTTGGGGGTTTATTTTTTATTATTAGATGGTAATTGCAGTGGAAGCGCCCCTTGGCGAAAAAACCCGAAGCAGCACAAAAACACTTAAATTTACTCACTAAAATGAATTATCCGTGACCCGTGGAAGGATAGCACCTGTGATTGGGTTGAAAGAGACGCACTGTAAAATTTAGACACTTTTATTCCCTCCAACACTACAGACACAATCAAATAATGGTACAACAACATATGTGCACCTCTTAACCTGACTTAAAACACTACTCTGGGGAATAAAAGTTATAAATGATATTCAAATTATTAGAAACTTAGAAAATGCCTACTTAGACAACAATAAATTCAAAGTATTAAGAAATGTTGCTTGCGCACATGAAACAGGCCTTAAGGGCTTTCAACAAAATAATATCAACCACTGAGAAAACGGTATAAAAAATAAGAATTTATTAACTCCACCATGAATAGGCCTTAAGGGCACTCAACAAAATTATGTTACACCAACAGATGCACACCTCTTAACCTGGCCTTAAGGGCTACACTGGGGAACAAAGGTTATACATGATATTGAAATTATAAATAAATATTAAATGCATTAAAGGAACTAAATCACAGTATCACTTGCAACAGAAAGGAGGAACCTCCTCTGAGAAACAGTTCCCTCATTCTCTGGCATCAATTAGTGACACAAACATTTCAAAAAACAATACTATCAAAATTATTTAAGAGATATTAACTACACAGAGCAAGACAATATCAGTAACTGTAAAAATAGTATTAACTACACACAGCAAGACAATATCAGACACTGAAAAAATATTATCACTATATTAAGAAGTTCCTGAGTCCACCAATACCCGTGAAATAATGTTCCTTAACCTCACACATAGAATCGACATGCACCCGTATTTTCTAAAGGCACAACCAAGCAGGCACCCGTAGTTTAAGGCTCAAATACGCCCTTCTCAACCTTGGAAAATGTACCTCAAAGTTCCACTAGACTCCTGGTCTCATTGTGTGACCATTCATTCACTCAGCTGGCCTCATTTTACACTTGTGTTTTCTTGTTTCCTTGTGGGTATCAGCATATACTTGGATCACGAGCACCTACAGTGATTTACTTGCATATATATATATATATATATATATATATATATATATATATATATATATATATATATATATATATATATATATATATATATATATATATATATATATATATATATATATATATATATATATGCAAGTGTGTCCAGCTGCTGAGTCTACATGCAACAGTTGTGACCGTAAGGGCCACTGGTCACTCACAGTACGGTGCCCAGCTAAACGCGTCCAGTGCAATGTGGGCGGTCGTCTGGGCCACTATGACAAGTGTTGCCTTACCAACAAACCCAAGGGACAGCGTCGGCGGAAGCTTCAGCGCCCTTCCACGAGTGACGGCCGCCCTTCGCTATTTACACCCCTCGACTGGTCCCCCTGGCCTTCCGTGAGGCGGTCAAAAACGAACTGGACTCCATGGTCGCCCAAAAAATTATTACACCAGCCGGTGATGACCCGTCTCCAAGGTGTCACCCTATGGTAGTCGTCGCAAAACCCAAAGGTGGTGTTCGGATCACCACTGACCTCTCCAAGCTCAACAGCCAGGTGTCTCGTCCTGCGCACCCTTCTCCCACACCCTTTGCAGCTATACGCAGTGTGAACCCGAAGGCGCGCTTCTTCACGACGATGGACGCCCTGTGTGGATACTGGCAGATAGAGCTTGCCGAAGAAGACCGACCCACTTACAACTTTCATTACCCCGCATGGACGTTACAGTTATTGCCGTGGCCCCATGGGATTCGCCGCTACAGGAGACGCTTTCTGTCTTCGAGGTGATATGGCACTACAAGGTTTGGCAAACTGCATGAAAGTGGTCGACGACATACTAGTGTACGATGAGGATTACATGGATCACCTCTGCCGTATCTACGAGGTACTCAACAGGTGCCGGAAACACGGCATCACCCTAAATGCCGACAAGTTTGTTCTGGCCAGCTCTTCAGTGGACTTTTGTGGGTACACCCTCTCAGGGAATGGTATCGCAGCTGACACGGAAAAGGTCCGCGCCATCACGGATTTTCCCACCCCTGCTAACCTCACAGACATGAGGTTCCTTCATCAGTCTCGTCAACCAGTTAGCAGAGTTTTCGTCGGACATCTCCGCAGCTGCCCAACCACTTCGCCCCCTAATGAGCCCCAAGAGGACATTCCTGTGGACCCCCGATCACGATAAGGCCTTCCAGCAAGTGAAACAGGCCCTGTCTAGTCCACCTGTCCTCGCCACGTTTGACCCAGCCTTGCCGACGGTTCTGCAGACAGATGCCTCACGCTTGTACGGCGTGGGATACGCCCTACTGCAGGATCATGGTGGAGGGCAGTTCCGGCTCGTCCAGTGTGGCTCGCGTTTCCTCTCTGACACCGAGACGCGCTTCGCCACTATTGAGTTGGAGCTGTTGGCTGTGGTTTGGGCGATGTCCAAGTGCAGGTTTTACCTCATAGGCCTGCAACACTTTCATCTAGTGACCGACCATCGCCCGCTTGTCCCGATCCTCAACCACTACACGCTGGACGCCGTTGAGAACCCTCGCCTCCAGCGTCTGAAAGAGAAGCTTTCGACGTACATCTTCACAGCAGTGTGGCGTGCTGGTAAGGAGCTCTGCATCCCTGATGCCTTATCCCGCTCTCCTGTCAGCCGCCCTACTCCAGAAGACCATGTGCTCGACGCCGACCACGCTCTTTCCGTCAGGACTGTGGTCACTCTACACGCCGTCCAATCCCTTCGTTCGGGCCTGTCACCAGATGACGACAAGGCAATGGAGGACCTTCGAACAGCGGCCCGAGATGACCCCTCCTACGTCCGACTCATCGAGTGTGTGAGGAATGGATTTCCTAGCAAACCGCTACGATCTTCACAACACCCTGCTCCCATATTGGAAACTCCGCGATGAACTCTACTGCGACGGAGACCTTGTTCTGTATGGAGCACGTGTAGTTGTCCCTGCTGCATCACGTCCCCACGTCTTGGCTCGCTTTCACGACAGTCACCGTGGAGCTGAGGCCACCAAACGACGTGCACGACAGACTGTGTTCTGGCCCAGCATCAACTCCGACATCTCCAATGTTGTCCGTGCGTGTGAGCCCTGCCAAGTATTACAACCCAGCCAGCAGCAGGAACCCTTAATGAGTGATGACAACCCCACCCGCCCCTTTGAGTCTGTGTCGGCCGACTTTTTCTCCGTGTCAGGAAAGTCCTTCCTTGTTATCGTCGACCGTCTCTCTGGTTGGCCGGTTGTCATCAAGTGCGGTAATGACACGACGTCTGCCGCCACCATCAGCAAGTTCCGCCACTACTTCCGTGACGTGGGCGTTCCTGTGTGCCTGCGAACCGACGGAGGGCCTCAGTTCACAAGCCGGGACTTTGCTGTGTTCCTTGACCGATGGGGAGTCCGGCATTTGTTGTCATCGCCCCATTACCCGCAGTCCAACGGCCACGCTGAGGCTGCTGTCAAATCCTTGAAGCACCTCATCCTTAAGGTGGCCCCTTCTGGGAATATCGACTGCGAGGCCTTCGACCGGGGTCTTCTTGAACTCCGCAACACACCTAACTACACCGGACGCTCCCCTGCCCAGATTTTGTATGGACGCCCTCTTCGTTCTTGTGTCCCTGCTCACCCTCAATCCTTCTCCAAGGAGTGGCAGGCCAATACAGAGGATTGTGATCCCCGAGCCGCCGAACGTGTTCAGGACGTCGTCGCCCGCTACAACGACCACGCCCGTTCTCTCCCCAGGTTGAGTGTCGGCACCCAAGTCCGTGTTCAGGACCCGACCTCCCTACGTTGGGACAAAGTAGGCGTAGTCATGGGTCTCGGTAGGTCACGGGACTACGAGGTGCGATTACCCAGTGGTCGTGTGTGGTGCAGGAACCGCCGTTTTCTCCGCCCAGTAACAACGCCTTCTGCTGACCCCGCCACCAGTGTTGAGTCCCATACCTTTCCCAGTGATCAAGTCCCTCGACGCTCAGAATGGATCCAAAAGAAAAGGTCATCTCAAGACTTTGCTATGAGCGTATAGGGGGGAGGGAGGTGTATGTATATGTATGTATATTATGTATGTATATTATGTATGTGCTCCATTTATATACTATTTATTCAGCCTAGCTAGTAGCGTGTGGCAATGTATTTATCAATGTCCCACATGCCTAATTAATGTGCCTGGCGACATATGGAAGCTGTTAATGTATCACTTACCATACGTCGCCTAGAGAGCAGTTGACCAGCAGACAGAGTAAGGAGCGCTACTCCCCTTGTGTACATATCTCTTATCCAGTAAATAGAACCTATAAAACTATACAGGTGTTTGTGTTCGCTCCTGTATAAAGAACCTGATACCCAGAACACGATATATATATATATATATATATATATATATATATATATATATATATATATATATATATATATATATATATATATATATATATATATATATATATATATATATATATATATATATATATATATATATATATATATATATATATATATATATATATATATATATATATATATATATATATATATATAAACCGGCCGGAATTCTACTTATTGGGACTTTTGAGTTACAGTGAATGGTAATGTAGTGGAAGCGCCCCTAAGAGAATACCGAACCAGCACAAACACAAGTAATAAAAGTATTTTTCGTGACCGTGGGCAAGCTAGTCCTTGTGATCGGGGTTAATGAGGAACATTTGCATCATTTAACACGTGTATTACTCCAAACCATCCCCCCTCCCCCCTTCACCACTAAGAAAAGATATTAATTGAACAAAAGACACTAGATAAATATCTCAACATGTCTCACAGCACTAGACGGTAAGAGAGCAACAGTCGATCCAGCCTAGTTAGCCAGCTGAGAGTACAGCCAGGTGAACCCTGCTCCAGCTGAGGAAGGGGTTTTATTTCGCGTTGAGAAGATTTTTCCCTGGGCTGACTGAGGAGATGTGTGGGTGGTTCCTGTTGTGTTGTATGAACCTACAGTAGGTGGGGAGGTTCGGGTGAGCCAGGTCGATCAGGCCACAGTGCGGCTGCTGGCCCCAGTAGTTAGTTGTCAAGAGACACCTGTTCGCTTGTAACAGTACCATTTGCATTATATGAATATTTACCCAAATGTAAAATACCAAATTATTCAACTGTGCCTCAGCTGTTGACATTATACATGGCTGAGGTTGCAGCTCCTTCGGGGAAGGAGCGAGGTCTGGCTGAGATCATCTATTGTTAGCACAACAGTATATCTGACGTGTTTCTTTTCTCACACTCTAGAGGACATGCGAGGTCAACCAAATCATAACAGACCTGGCCTGCTCCTCATCTCTCTCTTGATACAGAGGCAAGGGAGAGATCAGACTCATATTTTTTGTTTCCCAGCAAACACCTCACTTAAGTGTTTTCCTGTTTACGTGAACTAAGACATTTCCCCTAGTAGAGAAGGTGCAATATATATATATGTATATATATATATATATATATATATATATATATATATATATATATATATATATATATATATATATATATATATATATATATATATTGTTACGCTGTCTCTTAATTTACTTAAATATCCAGGTTCTAGGCGTAACCAAACCAAAAAAGTGAAGTAAATTAAAAGGGAACAAAAATAAATAAAATAAACCCTTAAGAATTTAATTAATTAAATATTAACACAACAAAGAGCATCGTAGGCTGTCACAACAAATTGATTCACCATCGAAACTTTTAAGACACAAATGATACTAAACACCGAAATATCAAAAGAATAAAAATAAAGCATTGGATTACGTTAACACTGCATAAACATAAAAACTAACACTGAAATTAATTAACGTGAAACAACACTGAATTACTTAAATGTAACTAAGCAAATACTGATGGATATAAGTAGAGACATAAATAGGTACTCACATAGATACACCACATTGGTGGCGACAGGAACAACACAAATAAATTAAGTATAAGTAACAGGTGACGAGTGTCACTCAAAGGATATGAACTGTATGACAAGAGGACTGAACTAAACACCGTCAGTTGGTGGACCACTATATATAGGGCCAATTCCCTCCCAAAACCAGCCTGTGGGTCATTTAACGATGCAGATGGTCGTTAGAGAGAAAGAATGCTTGTAGCATAGGATAGATATGGCTAGTGCTAGTGCTACTGGTGAACGGGGTTACGCCCTTGTGTGGGCCGAGTTACAGAATACCAAAGAAAAAAACCTGAAATTAGAGTTAGAAAACTTGAAATTAAAGGAAGAGATAGCAAGAATGAAGGAAGAAACGGGACAAAGAAAGCAGGTGAATGAGGATAACTCTGGGGAATGGAAGGTTGTGAGGAGAGGGACGACCAAACTGGTGGTGAAGAAACACACCAAGGATACGACAACAACGACAACAACAGCTAAGTGTACCAACTCGTTTAGTCCCTTGATAGACGAATTGGACAAGGAAGGTGTAAAAACTTTAATTGTTGGTGACTCACAGGTAATGTACTTGGACAGAGCCTTTTGTGGTATAAATAAAAATAGGATGAGGGTGTGTTTGCCAGGGGCTGGGGTGGGGGATATAGTTGACAGGATGGACAATATCTTATCTGGTAATGGGAGCAAACCCATTATCTGCCTCATTGCAGGAGGCAATGATATTGGCCGGTGTAGGAGTGAAGAGCTTCTTGATAAGTTCAAGACAGCTATAGATCGCATTAGGACTCAGGGAGGGATCCCTATCATATGTGGTGTCCTGCCTAGAAGGAGAGTTAGCAATGAATGGTTGTCAAGGGCAGTTGGTGTCAACGGCCGTCTTGACGGATATTGCAAGTCAATATCAGTCCCATTCATTGACAACTGGGACAACTTCTACGGCAGAAGGGACTGCTAGAGATGGGGTGCACCTGTCTAGGGTATGTACCGAAAAAATCGATATAATAGCATTCACTGAAACGTGGATCAACCTAGACTCACGTGAGTTACGTTTCGAATACCAAATTGCGGATTACAAATTGATCCATACCGATAGGCCGTCCAGGAAAGGAGGCTGAGTAGCCATCTATGTCAGGGATAATCTGAAGTGCGAAATACATAAGGAAATAAAAATTGAGCGGAATACAGAAACAATTTGGATAGAATTAATCGACAGTGGGGAAAAATTAATCATAGGAGTAATATATAGACATCCCAATCTTGATAGAGTTAATGAGCGACTTATCTGGGATGAAATGCGCAGGGCTTCCATACACAATAAAGTCTGTATAGTAGGCGATTTTAACCTTGGCCAAATAGATTGGACTGACCTTACGGGTAACTCAGTATCAGAGGATTTCTTCGAAACGATCCAGGACTGTTTCCTAAGTCAACATATAACCGAACCCACCCGGGGTAATAATATACTCAATTTACTTCTATAGAACAGAGAAAACCTCATTAGCAATGTCGAGGTAGGGATCGAACTTGCAAACAGCGAACACAAAGAGATTAGTTTCCAGTTAGATTTTCAGGTCAGACGTAAAGGGAATTCCATTAAAGTCCCAGATTTTAAAAGGGCAAACTTTGATAGTTTAAAGAGGCAGCTGAGAGAGGGGGTGTCACGCTTGGATGTGAACCTGACAGATGACACCGACCTGATAACGAGATCTGAGATTAACGAGTTCCACAACAATTTAAATAATGAGTTACTTAATGCACAAAGGCAGAACATACCATACAAAAAACTCAAATCAGACAACAATGACCCTAAATGGGTAAATAATTATTTAAAGAACATTATTGGCCAAAGGAAGGCTATAGGTAGAGAGGCTTAAATACACAGGGTGACCTTATTAAACGTGATGTCAGGTCATAATCATGACATCCACTAATCTGGACACCAACACCAACACACACGCAGAGGAGCTTAAGAGAAAAGGCGACGTGACTAGTCAAGTTAAGTCAGGTAAAATATATGGGACCCACTAATCATTTATCCTACATCTATCTCCAAGGTTTTCAAAGCATTTTTAACCTTCGGCCACTGACAAATAAATTTATGTAACATATTATCAGTTTTGTACTGACTGTTCGTGTTCTGGGTATTAAGTTCTATATACAGGAGCGAACACAAACACCTGTATAGATTTTTGTAGGTTCTATTTACTGGATAACAGATATGTACACAAGGGAAGTAGCGCTCCTTATTCTGTCCGGGGTTCAACTGCTCTCTAGGCGACGTATGGGAAGTGATACATTAACAGCTTCCATATGTCGCCAGGCACATTAATTAGGCATGTGGGACATTGATAAATACATTGCCACACGCTACTAGCTAGGCTGAATAAATAGTACATAAATGGAGCACATACATAATATACATAGCATACAGAATATACATACACTGACCATCTTTAAGGTTTATGGAATTTAATTCCCTAACCACACTAGCTTCAACCAGAAATCTTTCTGTGACACATGATGATTTGTACACTTCTAAGCTGTTTTCCCAATCAATGGGATGATTATTATTCCTAACATGAACGAACAGTGCACTGCTTTCAAATGCTGTTCTGATATTGTGATTGTGCTGTTTGATTCTGAGTTGCAATGCTTTCCCAGTCTGTCCTACATAATTCCCATTACAATTGCTATATGGAATGCAATAAACACTTTCATTTACATTCAAAGTTGGGCTATTCTTGATTAATATATTGGTAATGGTTGAGTCATACGTAAAAACAACATTAAATTAAATAATTTAAGGGACTCAAGAAACGGGACAAATTTATTGCGATAGGGCAGAGTCAAAATATTCTTAAGTGTAGGAATTTGCCTGGTTTGAGTAGAATGAAAGGATTTTTTGGCCCTTTTAAAACAATGATCAACAAACAATGAAGAGTACCCAAGTTTTTGTGCAATGAAACGAATGTGTTTCAATTCTTCATCAATAAATTCAGCGTCACAAATACGCAAACATCTCAAAAACATAGCAGAAAAAATTACATTTTGGTAGACTGCAGGTAACAGGATAAAAATTGTATGAAACTGTCTACCTGTGTAGGCTTTCTGTACACCTTAAATTTATAGTTATGGCCATTTCTAATGATAAGTATATCAAGAAATGGAAGGGATCCATTTATTTTTCTTTCAATTTTGAATGTAATACTTGGGACGAGATCATTAAGCTTGTCAAAATGATACATGATACATTTCTCAAATTGATAGAGTTATGCGTTACTGACAATGTGTTTTGAGCAAATGGAAAGTTTTACAAGCAAATATTTGGATGAGCATGGGTAATTGTCTTTCTGCTCCTTTAGCCTGTATTTATATGGAGTTTTTTGAGGATAGGTTACTACCCAAAATAGGAGACTTTATTCCTCCATGGTATAGATATGTAGATGATGTTCTTTTTCTTTGGCCTAGAAACAGTGACCCACTGGAGTTTTTAGACAAGCTTAATGAACTTGTCCCTAGTATTACGTCTAACCCTTGTCCCAAGGGTTTGGCCAACGAGAATAAATCTAATGTCCTGCAGGAAGATATTGGCTGACGAGAATCAAGATGTTGCCTTTAAAGTAGAAGGCGATAGACTGTCCCTCAGGCAGTCACACAGCTGCTACCAGCTCGATCTCGCTTAGTAAGCTATTCTGAGTTATAAACAGTTTCTTCATTTAACATGTGGCCGGTGCGCAAAATTTCGCACGAAATTACGGCCTACCATTAGATTCACTCTCCGAGCCCTTTCAACAGGCAGAATCTTGTCGCTGGGCGTATTAACACTGTATCCTTTGTCTTCACTTTAACACTTCGCACCAGGCCATCTGTGCTCGGTAGTGCCTCCAGTACTCTCTCTAACATCCATCGACTCCTGGGGAAGGGATATCCAGAGATGATCACGATATCCCCAGCGTGGAGATTACGGCGAGTTTTGAAGAATCTTTGTCATTGACGTAGTGTCTGGACATATTCCTTTACCCACCTCTTCTAAAATTGGTCCGTGATGAATTGGGCATGCTTCCATCTTCTGGCAGGTCGGTTTGGCGTTGGTGGGTAGGTCTCCAGATGCTTCTCCGACAAGTCACACACGCCCGTATTGTGCGGTCGAGTAATTTGCGGCACTTAGGTATCCAGTATGTCCCACGTATTATGGGAAGAGTGTGTTCTCATCCTGAGTGTCCAGCTCTAGTCCTGTGTACCTCTGTCACAATGAGCCCCGTGATCCTGTTGTCCCTCGGCAACAGTATGGGTTTCTTCTGGTCTGGGTGGAGAGCGGCATGTTTCAGTCGGTCGCCTACACTGATCAAACCGTACATGTCTAGACGAGGTTCCAGTCGACTCACGTCGCTGCCTCCCACTGGTTGTCCCTGTTGTAACATTCCGAGTTCTAGAGGGAATCCTTTCCTTTACATAAATCTTAAGACGACTAACTTCGCATCTTCCAATTCGATGACCTTGAGTCGATGTTTTCGGTGATGTTTGTTCTTTCGCCTCCCCAGCCACCATTCTATAAACCTTCTATTCCACACTACGCTATTCAAAAGTCGATGCCACGAGGAGTACCTGGCCCATAGCTTATCGAGGATACCCTCCCCCGGGTTAGCGTTCGTCGTGAGCACCGTGGTTTCCTTCTTCACCTCTGGGTCTCCGTCTGTGAGGTCTGGAATCCTCAGTGGACTCTTTGGCAAACTGTCTTCTTCCAACAAGAGGAAAGCAGGTCTCCGAATCCACCTGCTCTCCTCGTTGAGCTCTGCTCCATGTAGTCCACAACTAGCGTCATCGGCTGGGTTCAGTGCCGACTTCACGTGGCGCCATTGTTCTGCATTAGAGTCCTCGTGTATCGTTGCCACTCGATTGGCCACGAAGGAATGGAAGCGTCTTTATGAGTTTCGTATGTACTGAAGGATTGATGTACTGTATGTCCAGAACACTGATCTGTCTATTTGTAATTCAAGTTCTTGTCGTAGTTGTTTGTCTGCCTTGGCAGCCAGTACTGTCGCGCAGAGCTCGAGTCGAGGTATGGTCTGCTGTTTCAGAGGGGCTAGCTTGGCCTTGCCACACACGAAGGAGATATGGTGGGTTCCATCTTCACACGTAGCCCTAATATATGATACAGCTCCATACGCTTGTTGGGAGGCGTCGTAGAAGTGGTGTAGTTGCACGGCAGCCACCTGATTTGCATCCTCGTGTGGGGAACACCGTGGAACGTGTACTTGTGATAAGTGAAGAAGTTCATCTAGCCATCTTCGCCAAGCCACCCTGTTCTGTTCAGCCATTCGTTCATCCTACCCAACACTTGGTCTACACTCATCTTGGAATATAATTTTGGCTCTTGTGACGATCGGAACGATGAGTCCCAGTCGGTCATATATGGAGCTGACCATACTCAGAAGACCTCGTTTCCTCTCCGGTTTCTTAGGGATCTGGACCCGGACCTATAGTTCGTCCTTTCCAGGTCCAACAAGATTCCCAGCGCTCGTTTAGTGGGGAGCCTGTCGTCTTTCAAAATGACTTCCTTTACTCCCACGGCTTTCTCTGTCTGTGGAATTGCCTTGAGGACTTCCTTGTGATTACAGACCCACTTCGTAAGTCTGAATCCGCCCTTCTTCCTCAGCTGTCTCAGTCAATGGATAATTATTGTTGCCTTCCCCGGCGAATCTACTGAGAGAAGCAGATCGTCAACGTTGAAGTTACGATTTGCTTTCTTGATGTCGTCATGGAGACTTTCCCTGTAATCTTGGAATGTTCTTTGTAGCATATACCCGGCACATGAAGGGCTACACATACCTCCAATGAGATGTACTGTCATTCGGTAAGTGGTGGGGGCCCCTGGCAGCTGGTCGTCCGTCCACCATAAGAATCGTAAGGAGTCTCGATATTCGGGTACTACTCTCACTTAGTGGAACATTGCCTCGATATCAGCCATGAGTGCCACCTTTCCTTGTCTAAATCTGATGAGGACTGCCATCAAATTGTCGTTACCCTTGCATCACCTGGCTGTTCAATGACATCGACTCATATTCGGCTGCACAATCAAAAACTATTCTCACCTTTTCTGGCTTGTTGGGATTCAACACGGGGTGGTGTGGGAGATACCAGTTCTTCCCGGGTGCAACACTGAGTTCTTGACGTGGGACTCGCTCAGCATGTCCCTCGTCGACTAGATGTCTCATCTCTTCTTGATACCTCTGAGAGAGCCCTGGGTTCCTTAGGAGGCATTTTCTCAGTCCCGCCAATTGCTGTTCGGCAAGCTTCTTATTGTCTGGGAGTTCTGGTTCTTCCTGGTGAAACGGGATGGGAAGTTTGTAGTGTCCGTCCACTTGAGTAATTGACGATGACCATTGCATCAGGACTTTCTTGTCTTCAACAGGATCATCGTTACTGTAGGCGGAGTCGTATTCCTAGAAGTTCATGACTTGTTTTTCCAGATTTGTCTCCGAATTTAATGTTGCCATTCTGACAGAGTGGTTGATTACGACATAATCACGGCTCACCACTCCAAGCAGTTCATCTATAGTCCAGCCCAGAGGAGTGCGTGTCGCAAAGGGCTCTCCGTCCTTCCCGGTCTTTACTCCTAACGGCACTAATACTTGTGGTACAACCAGACCGATCAGGAAATCCACTCTTTTCGGTGCTTGGCGTAGTGCAGTACCTCGGAGGTGTTCCCACATGGTGAAGTCTTGGGTGTCTTCGACCGAAAACTCTCAGAGAAGACTGTAGATTCTCAACAACAATGACCTTAGGGATAGTGATGGATCGGCTCTTTCTTTCTCCTACGCTAACCACCTTTACACTGATGTCTTCGTTGTTTACACAACTTCTTTCTTTCATGATCGTGCCAATGGAGAGGGAAAAAAATGGCCTTCTCTCTGCCTGCAGCCGGTTAGATAGACTAACCTAACCAAGAGAGCTCCGGTGACCAATGCTCCTTCGCCTCTTGGTTCTTCTCCCTTATCCTGACTTTCACTATTGGAAGTGCGACTCTGCTGGACTCTTGTAATCACAACTCGCAATCATTGGGTTTTTCATGCCGATCATTAATTCCGTTGTTGGTTATGGTTTCCCTGACCCATGTATGCGGATTTCCTCTATTCGTGGTCACCAGCACGCCTTGTGTACTCCCAGTCCTTTTCCCCTTGGTGCTTGTACCGGCTTCGGTCTTCCATGATTTAGCTCCACTAGTTACCGATTCCGGTTGTGGCACAATGGCCTTAAGTTGACTCATTCTAGGTCGCTTGTGGTCAGGTGATAGGTCTATTTGGTAAGTGCCCCCAGTGATTGCTCTCTTCACCCTTTGGAAACCGGTCTGGTGTTCTCCTCTTTCAACTTCGCCCCGTTGCGCCTTGCCACTGCTCATCAGAACTCCCGTGAAGTGTAGAAGCCTCGAGTGTACTCCAGAGCAGCCATTTATACCACATACCATCTTTTGGCTGCACTCCGTTATCCGGTGATTACGACCCAGGCAGGCGAAGCAGCGACGTTCTTCCCTTACGAGGGAAGTTAGTTTCCCTGTGGACATGCTGAGAAATGTCCGGCACATCTGAAGAAGGTGATCGCGGCACAACGAGCAGCGTTCATCGTCCGTTTCTCTGTTTGTCTTTATTCCTGAGTCACCATAGTGAATTCCAACATCCACTCGATCCCAGGAGACTTCCCTTGCTTCCCTTTGTATTTATGCACCTTATCCTCATAGTCGTCCCATATCTTTCCCTTGAATCTCTCAGCTAACGTATGTATTGATTCATACTTGTCATTCTGATATAGTTCTTCCAGAACCTTCAAGTTCCTCATGCAATTCCCCAGTTCGTCTGAGAACTGTTGGGGGCCTTTCACATCATTTAGTCTCACAGTTGGACCATATTAGTTGTTAGACGTAAGTGTGCTTGTTGCCGTGACGTTTCTCTAATATATCCAAAGCTTCCTTGTACCATGCTTTGGGATCTTGTATTTGCAGGCATCCTCTGACCCAGCTCAGTTGACCTCTGACCCAACTTGGAGAAGGTCGTGCCCGAAACGGCTCCCGTTAGAGACCAAGGAAAATGGCCGCCTTGGATCGTTGTGTCGTGGGGGAAGAGGAGGGGAGTGTGGGGAAAGACGACCTCCTTGCCACTCTGTTAAGGCAGCTGGGGCAGTTGAGGAGTGAGGTTGACACTATAAAGGGCGAAAATGAAGCCCTCAGGACGGAACTCCTTCAGGTAGGTGTCCTGCCTAGCAGGACACCTGCGAAGGAGGAGCAGGCGTGGAGAGTGGTTGTCTCCAAGGGGACTAGGGTCAGGTTCAGGAAAGCTGACCAGGGTGTGAAGTGTAGAAACCCTTACCAGGTGCTGCAGGAAGCTGGCAAGGAAGAGAAGAGGCAGGACGGTATGGATCAAAGAGAGGAAAGGGCAGTTGTACAAACCCTGCCCACAGGTAAGGTCGTGGTAGTTGGGGACAGCCAGGTGAGGTTTGTAGATAGGGCTTTTTGTGCAAGAGATAGGAAACGTAGGACTAGGGATTGTTTTCCTGGGGCTGGGATAGGGCATGTAGCTGAGAGGTTAAACAGGGTTTTGTCAGGGGAGGGTACCAATCCAGTAGTGTGTCTTAGTGTGGGAGGAAACGACATAGGTAAGGTTAGGAGTGAGGAACTTTTCAAGAGGTATAGGGAGGCGCTGGGGAAGATTAGAGATAGGGGAGGGATCCCGATAGTATGTGGTGTCTTGCCTAGAAGAGGGGTTGGTCGTGAATGGCTGTCCAGGGCAATTGCTATAAATTGCTGACTGGAAGAACATTGTGCAAACATTAGTTGGGCATTCATTGATAACTGGCAACGATTCTATGGCAACGACTACCTGTACTGTCGCGACGGAGTACACTTGTCTCGTGAAGGGGTAAAGACGTTGTCTGCATCCCTGGAGCGTGAAATTGTCACTCCGAAGGGGGGGTTTCGCCAGTAGAGAGAGGTCGGGGAAAGTGGGAGTCAAAAAACAAGCAGGTCTTGGGAAGTAAAATTAGTTGCTCAGGACAAGGGGTAAAACAGGACCAGGGAAGGGTAGGGTTAAATGTATACTATACAAACAGTAGGAGCGTTAGAAATAAAATAGACTTGCTGAGAGCGGTTGTATGTACCGAGAATGTAGACGTCATAGCAATCACCGAAACTTGGATGAATCTGGCGAGCAAAATTTTTTTATCAGAGTACCACATAGAAGGGTACAACCTTTTTCACAAGGACAGGGAAGGTAGGAAGGGGGGAGGGGTCGCACTCTTCGTCAAGGATACATTAAAATGTTGTATTAATAATTCAATAAAGGGTGAAATAGGAACCGAATCTGTGTGGGTAGAAATAACGGAAGGAAGAGTAAAACTAATTATGGGAGTGATTTACAGGCCCCCAAGTCTTGGCAAAGAAGCAGCTCAGCCCATATGGCAGGAAATGAGTAGGACAGCAAAATATAACAACCTATGCATTATGGGGGATTTCAACTTCAGAAATATCGACTGGGACAACATTGTAGGCGACTATGAATCTGAAGACTTCCTAGACGCAGTACAGGACAATTTTTTGAAACAACTAATTACAGAACCTACTAGAGGTGACAATATATTAGACCTAGTATTAACAAATAATGAAAATATTATCAGAGATATCACAGTAGGGGAAGAACTAGGTAACAGTGATCACAGAGAAATCAGGTTCACCCTAAATTGGGAAACGAAAAACAATTGCAATATGGTCAGAGTCCCAAACTTTCCGTTGGCGGATTATCAGGGGTTAAGATGGTACCTAGGTGAGGTCACCTGGGAACAGTCACGTCAGTTCCCAGTAGGAAGGGGTGAGGTCATAGATGACACAACAATTGATCATGACTATAATATATTCACTAGTATGCTACATAAAGCACAAGAACAAAATATACCATACAGAAAAATTAGGTCAAATAAGAATGAGCCAAGGTGGATGACGAGAAAACTTAAACATGACATAGGAATAAAGAAAGGAATATATAAGAAATTAAAGGGAGGGGAGGAGCAGCTCAGAAACAGGTATAATGAACTATCTAGGAATGTTAAGAAAAATGTAAGGAAAGCAAAGAGAGACTATGAAATCAAAATAGCAAGAGAACCCAAGGCGAATCCCAAGGGATTTTTCCAGGTATATAGGACAAAGGTCAAGGACAAAGTTGGGCCTTTAAAGTCAGGGAGGGGAGAAGTGATAAATGGCAGTGAGGAAATAAGTAATGCATTGAACAGCTACTTCTTATCAGTTTTCACAGAAGAAATTTGCGATGGAATTCCAGAGGTGGCACTGATATTTAAGGGAAAGGAAGAAGAGAAATTAAAGAATATCACTATCAGAAAAGAGGATGTTCTTAAGAAGATAAATAAACTAAAGAAAACAAAATACCCAGGGCCGGATGAAATTTTCCCTCGAGTCTTGAAAGAGTGTAGGGAACAGATTAGCGGACCCCTCGTAAACTTATTTACAAAATCATTAGACACTGGAGTTGTGCCAGACTTGTGGAAACAGGCAAATGTAGTACCCATATTCAAAAAGGGAGACAGAGCATCAGCGTCAAATTACCGGCCGATCAGTTTGACGTCAGTAGTGGGAAAATTTCTTGAATCAATTATAGCAGATAGCATCCGATCGCATCTAGAGAAAAGCAAATTTATCTACGACTCGCAACATGGGTTTACAAAGGGAAAAATCTTGTCTAACAAATCTGCTAACGTTTTTTAGGAAAGTCTTCGAGGTAGTAGATAATGACGAAAATTACGATGTTATTTACTTAGACTTTAGCAAAGCATTTGACGGAGTATCTCATCAGAGGCTTTTGAGAAAAATTAAGGCTCATGGTATCGAGGGGAAAGTTTTAAATTGGATAAAATCATGGCTCACCAATAGAACGCAGAGGGTCAATGTAGATGGTGTTAAATCTGAGTGGGGCCGTGTAACCAGTGGGATTCCCCAGGGGTCAGTACTAGGCCCACTCTTGTTCATAATCTACATAAACGATCTAGATACTGGGATCAGCAGTGACATAAGCAAGTTTGCGGATGACACCAAAATAGGGCGGCAAATTAATTCAGGGCAGGATGCAAATGCATTACAGAAGGATCTAAATAAACTGCAGGAGTGGTATGGAAAATGGCAAATGAAATTCAACACCAGCAAGTGCAGCGTACTTAATATTGGAAGAACAAATACAACATCAACCTAGAGAAGTCGACTTGTGAAAGAGACCTAAGGGTACTTGTAAGCCCGGATCTACGGCCTAGAAAACAGTGCGTTAATGTTCGAAATAAGGCAAACAGAGTATTGGGTTTTATATCTAGAAGTGTAAGTAACAAGAGTGCAGAGGTCTTATTGCAACTATATCTTGCGCTAGTCAGGCCGCACCTCGATTATGCGGTTCAGTTCTGGTGCCCCTATTATAGAATGGATATAAATTCACTAGAGTCGGTGCAGCGAAGAATGACAAAAATGATTCCGGGACTTAGAAACCTTCCATATCAGGATAGGTTAAAGAAACTTAATTTGCATTCCCGAGTAAGACGAAGAGTGCGGGGAGATACGATAGAAGTATTTAAGTGGGTGAAAGGAATCAATAAAGGGGATATAGATAAAGTTCGTATAATATCCGAGCACGATAGGACTCGGAGCAACGGATTCAAGTTGGATAAGTTTAGGTTTAGGAGGGAGATAGGAAGAAACTGGCTCACAAATAGGGTGGTGGACGAGTGGAACAAGCTTAGCAACTTTGTAGTAAGTGCCGGAACTCTGGAAAGTTTCAAAAGGAGGCTAGATAGATTCATGGATGATAGAGAGTGGTAGTAACTCTCGACAGGAGCTGCCATGCACAGGCCAACCGGCCTATTGCAGACTCCTTATTTTCTTATGTTCTTATGTAAAGCGTCCTTAGCGGAGCTGGCATAGGCGACGAATTGTGTCTCTAATATCAAAGCATCAAGTATCTGCGGCATTCCAACATGTCGCTGGATGTGTCCCTTGAACTCCCAGTATTCACCACAAGTTCCTCCGCTGAACTTCGGCGTCGGCCTTTGGGAGAACCTCATATTTTCTAACAGTTCTCTCACCTAGCCCTCGGACCTCGGCGGGTCGACCTTTTGGTCCTTCATCAACTTTAGTGGTTTCGGTAAGCGAGCTTGATGATCGGAAGTACTTCTGCGCTTCCCCTGGTGAAATGTTCTCGGTTCCGAGGTTAAGGTGAGCGCCGGGAGTCCTCTTGGAGTATATAGCGTTTGTTCGCCAGTTTCGGTTTGAGGAAGGTCGTGTCTCTGGTAGTGATAACTCCTTTCCGCGATCTTCTGTTGTTGTTGAGATTGTCGGACCGTAGTCCGACACGGGCCTTTGCCTGTAGGCGGCCCGTTTGATGGTTCCGGCTGGAGCTCTTGGAGCAACCAGGCCGGATTTAGGATTCGGGAAGGAGGTTGTCCTACCTGCAGATATGAAAGGATACTGCAGGTTTGCAAGTGTAAGTGGACCCTAGGTCAGTGAACGCTTACCACCAACCCCCACTCTTGGACGTGGTCAGTTTCGGAGTGGCGCGCCCCCCGAACTGGGGGTCCGCACTTGCTGAGGAGGATACTTCCTAAGCTATCTGGGTGGTGGGTATCATGTGATGACCTGGAGAAGGTGGTGAATGTGGTTGTTTGGGCCTTTGAGATTGCTACCAACTCTGTTTGCAGAGTGGAGCAGTCATTAGAAAGTCTCCATAGGAGGGTCTGACCTTGGGTGTAGAAAGCCGCTCCAGATCTATGATGTTTTGGGTCCACCGAGCCGTCTGTGAAGTATGATGCTGCTTCACCAAGTGTTTCTGTGCCTATGGTTTCTTTTCTTCTCGGGAGACAGGTTTATCTCACGCTGCCTTGGCGGGGTGGGTGTGACGCGACAGTGTCTCATTTTTTACTTATTCCCTTCCATGTCCATGACTGCCAAAACAACAAGCGTGATCTGTCTTGATCGATAAATGTATGCAGTAACGCTTAGTATCAGCTACTACTCATGGTGACGTCCCACGATCGCTGATATCACACAATTGGAGATGTCACACTGACGCGTGCCATACACACGAGTGACGTCACACAGTGCCATACGCACGAGTGACGTCACACAAGCAGTGCCATACGCACGAGTGACGTCACAGAAACAGTGTCATACGTACGAGTGATGTCACACAAACAGTGCAATACGCGCGAGTGACGTCACACAAACAGTGCCATACGCATGAGTGACGTCACACAACCAGCGCCCTACGCACGAGTGACGTCATGCAAACAGTGCTATACACACGAGTGACACACTCACGCGTGACATATGCACGAGTGACGTCACGCAGTGCCATACACACGAATGACGTCACACAAACTGTGCCATACGCACTAATGACTTAACAGAATCAGTGCCATATGCACGAGTGACGTCACACAAGCGCGTGCCGTACACACGAGTGATATCACACAAACGCGTGTCATACGCGCAAGCGATGTCCCTCAAATATGTGACATGCCATACGCACAAGTGATGTCACACACAAGACGACCAATCAATGTAGGGACTCATTATACAACAGTTGTCACAAAACACTACTGCGGCGCCCTTACTTAATTACACAACGTTACCTAGCTGTCAAAACCCTTTATTTTCTAACATAAAGCGCACTTCACTCGTTCTCATTTCTTATTTACACACACACATACACACACACACCAGCCTTCTTAAACTTGGCGATCTAGTCTGACTGTACGCTTTGATTTGATCACTATCTCTCCCGCGTGTTCCCACAAATATTATTGACACAGGCCGCTCCTATCTGACAAGGGTCCTCGCGGCCTGTCCATAATGAACGGTAACACTCCCGTGCGCTTGTCCTAACAATTTTGGCACCGAGACCAGTCTTTTCTGATACCAGTTCTTGCGGCTGCCGGTGCGGCTATCCACAATGAACACTAACACTCTCGCGCGATCGTCAGAACAATATTGACACGAAGTCCAGTCTTTCCAACAGGTCCTCTTCCTCCCTGCAATGACGCGATCCAGCGGCAGCTTCCATGATGTGGTCCTATCCCATGTTTTGACTGTAATCGCTCATAGGAGCGATTTTGGTTTGTGCAGGACAATAAGACCCTTGTCGTTGACGTGATGAGTATAATTAGGTCAAAACCTGTTGAATACAATTCACATATAACAACTGCTGGTACATCAGGACACAGTTTGAATAATACGATCAATATACAGTACATAATTACACTTATTATAGTTATTTAGATTTCTCAGAGGATTCAACAGTTCACAATCACACTCACGTTTTGCGGTCTAGGGCTAGACCAACGAGAACAAATCTAATGTCCTACAGGAAGATATTGGCTGACGAGAATCAAGATGTTGCCTTTACAGTAGAAGGCGATAGGCTGTCCCTCAGGCAGTCACACAGCTGCTACCAGCTCCATCTCGCTTAGTAAGCTATTCTGAGTTGTAAACAGTTTCTTCATTTAACATGTGGCCAGTGCGCACAATTGCGCGTCGCGATAACAACAATTACAGATTTCTTTAGTTCTAGTCTTAGTTTTGAGATAACAGACTCTGTCTTTTTTTTTAAATAGAGATGCATCTTTCACTTAAGGAATTAAATGCCACTATAATTATAAGTAATCATGGGTTAAGGAAAAGTGTGACTGCCTCTTGATCACTTGAAAAAAGAAAAAAAAATGGAAACAAATGGTTTAAATTAATTTTAGCTCTTTCGTTTGTGCAGATATTGCAGTTAACATTTTCCTGTTCATTGGTTCATAAATCATATGGTTTAAATTTTAGATATCAGGACAACTGCCCCCTGGACAATTGCCCCCATAGGACAACTGCCCCCTGGACAATTGTTCCCCATTTTCAGTGAATAACTGCACAAAACATGGAACGCTAAAAATAAATGCTTTATTTTCATGGTTTATTTGTCTTAATAATTACATACACAAAATGCAAAACTCGTACTTTTTTCTAACACTACAAATGTGTAATTCGAAAACATTGATATAAAATTATGGTTAAGTGAAAAAAATAGTGGATCATATTTCATATTTGGTTATATGAAGATTAGGGGCCGATAGGGGTCATCTCACGCCTCAAAACCACATTTAGCCAGTAGGCGTTAGACCTTGGGTTATAGAAGACCTCCTGTTCCGCGGATTTAGAACAGGGGTCATACAGTCCTACCAGTGCTACGAGTCTGTGTGTGCAAATCCCCGAGATTGTTGTTAAGTCCAGCGACAAGTTAACACATCCTGTAAAGGAAGTGGTCAATGGTGAGGGCCTGCTTGCTACAAGAGCACTCCAGGCCGGCCTAATAGATCTAAACGATTTATTCCCCAGGTTGACAAACTCTCCCTTATAACTTACGGTACTGTGGCGTGAATGTGAGTGACTGACCTATCCATGCAAATTATAAGTCCAGTGTATGGCATTGTGCCAAATAAACGTAAGTGCAATTATCTGTCCGTATCTGTGACCCCTCTATTATTATTGTTATCAAAGGTAATGACTGATTGGTTATGACAAGTATAACCAATAACTTAGATGGATGTTGGAAGTTAATGGAATTCATTAAATCATCATTTGTCAAGTACACAACGCATTGAATGCCGGAAGCAGAGTAAAATTCTACGTAGTGATACACCATAATCTCCTGGGTGAGTAACCAGTGTGAAGGTATCTGAGTTCTACGGTAAGAAAACCACTTCCTTGCATTTAAACCCTAACATACTGATATCAGTTCTAGAAAAAGATCTAGTTTGAGAGTTAGAAGGGAGGGGAAAATGTGAAGAAGAGTGAAGAGTAGAATCATCAGTTTAAGAATGGATAGAATTAGTTGTAGAGTGAAAAAAATCATTGATAAAAAGAAGGAAGAGAGTAGGTGAAAGAACAGAACCCTGTGGGACACCACTACTGGTAGAGTAAGAGCATGAGATCGATCCTCGACAACAACTACCATGGATCGGTTCTCAAGGAAGCTAAAGATGAGAAAATAAAGTGGGGGGAGAGAAACCAAAGGAGGGAAGTTTAGATAGCAAAGACTTGTGCCATACCCTGTCAAATGCTTTGGAGATGTCGAGGGCCACGACGAAAGTTTCCCCATAATCCCTAAGAGAGGATGACCAAAGATAGGCACAATAGGAGAGCAGATCACCAGTAGATCTCGCCTGGCGAAAGCCATACTGGTAATCCGACAAAAGAGAAAGGCGTTCAAGGTGATGGAGAAAATGGGAGTTCAAGATAGTTTCGAAAATCTTAGAGAGGGATGAAGTTAGGGCAATGGGGCGATAGTTAAAGGGATTAGAATGTTTCACCCTTCTTCGGGATGGGCTGAACCAAGGCATGCTTCCAAGAAGAAGGAAACGTTTGGGTTTTGAGGCAGAGGCGAAAGAGGCGAGCAAGCACAGGGGCCAGGGCTTCAGCACACTCTCTCAGAACACAGAGGGGTATTCCGCCCGGTCCTTGCGCCTTACTCACATCCAACCTCGATAACACACCTGCAACCCTGCGAGTGGAGATTATAGGAAAGTGCATAGGTTCAGTTGGAGGTGCAGGAGGGATAGAGTGGGAATAGTCTAGGGTGGAATTAGAGGAGATTAAGGTGCCAAAGAGGTTGGCTTTGTCAGGGGAAGAGTTGCTATAGAGTTATCGGGTCGGAAAAGGGGAGGAAAAGAAGGGTGGCAGAAGTTGTTTCAGGTGTTTTTAGTTCAGGACCAAAAGGATTTACTAGAGGAAGAATTAGTCAGGACAGCGGTCTTTCTTTTAATAATATTCCGCTTGCCCCTACGAAGAATAGCCTTACAACGATTCCTAGAAGTAATGAAAGAGGTGTGGGTAATAGGAGAAGGAGATAGTTTCATAGCTCGATATGCCCTTTCTCTCACCCTGCAAGAAAGAGAGCAGGAGCGATCAAACCATGATTGTAATGTGAAAGTTTTGGTAGAAGATGGGATATATGCGCTCATGCCGCCCTGTATAACCCCAGTAATGCTTTCAGCACATACCGAGGCATCCCGAGTGGAAAGCAGCATTCATCCCAAGGAAAGTCAGTGAAGAATTCTCGAAAGGAATGCCAGCTTGCCCTCCGATAGTGCCATTGTTGACGTTTACAGGGGGGTGGGGGAGGTGGTCTTGCCCAGTTTGATTTAATAGAAATAAGATTGTGATCAGAAGACCCTAAGAGGGCAGAAATTGAGTATGAATAGTGTGAGGGGTTAGGGTAAAACAAAGATCAAGAATGTTAGCAAGTCGATCGTGTCGTTCAGGAACGCGTGTAGGGTGTTTGATTATTTGTTCCAAATCATTAAGTAGGGAAAAAGAGAGTGCCTCAGCTCCACCTGGGTCATCCCTTGCAGAGCCAAGCCACTCTCTGTGATTTACATTGAAATCCACTAGGTAGAGGATCTCGGTGTTGGGGGTGTTTAGATAGCAATGACTCATGGCAAGAAGTGAGATAGTCAAAGAGTTCGAAATAGTTGGTAGAGTTGGGAGAACAGTGTAGGAACGAAGAAAAATTGTCACAGTAGGTAGAGATATCTTGAGGCAGATGACATCGTAAAGGGAAGTTTCAAGATCCGTGAGTCGAGCTATAGGTGTACGTGTGTTGCAGTAGGCGCATACACCCCCTTTAGAACGGAAGGAGGTATAAAAGTTGTAGTTGGAGACTTGAAAAGGTTTGGGTGAAGCTGCTTTGGTCAGTTGAAGTTCGGAAAATAGTAAGAGGTCGGGGGAAGAGGTTAATAGATGGTGCTCCACAGAAGGAAAATTGGATCTCAGGCCGCTAATGTTGGAAAAATGAAGTGTGAAAAAAGCCGATCCTCCAGCAACCGCGGTTGCGTCAGTTGAGGCCCCAGTAGCTTGATGATGATCAGGTCGGCCCTGGGGTCCACAACCTTCCTGACCAGTGGGACCCATCCGAGAAGGATGGTTTCCATGTCTTGTGCCAGTTATTCATTGCCAATGGGGGGCAATTGTCCAAGGGGCAATTATCCATGGGGCAATTGTCCTAGAACCAATTTTTTTTTTAAAAATTCACTTAAGAAATAAATTACAGTCAATATCCAATATTATGCTGCAAGAATAAAAAAAATAAGATGATAATGTTATAATTTTACAGCATGCAGATTTACAGGCATCACCTTGATGACTTAGAAGAAATACGGATGTTATGTCAGCTTGAAGATAAGAGGAAGCGACGATTTAAGTTCAGACGAGGTAATTTTGAGTACCGTATTATAATGAAGAAGAATTTATTCTGCACTTCAGATTATCAAAGGAGAGCACCAGGGAGCTGCTTCAGAAAATATGACATCGTCTCCCAATGTCACTAAGTCAAATATTTATGATTTCAAGACAGTATAGCAGTGCTAATCAGATGCTTGAGGAACAGCATGATAAATGTCATGATGATGAAATATGTAGTAAGTTTTAGCAAGAGGGTGATTTATTTTCTTTCTAAAATACAGTACTGTACAGCATAAATTTTTTGCCCTGTGAGTGCTGAATCTTTAAAACATTACAAGGAATAGTGTATTATCTTTACTTTTCTCTCTTTCCTTTCAAGCATTCCAATTCCCCAGGAAGCTCCAGAAATTGCCCATTACATCATCTCTCGAGCCGGGAAAAAAATCCCTCATCCCACAAATTTTCCGGGTAAAGGAAAATTTTTCTCGTAATTTCCAGAAAAATTTACCTGATTTTCATCTCTTAAACCCGGGAAAAAACTCGCTCATTCCGGGAATTTTTTTTCAGAATTTTCTGAAAGACATTCCCCTCGAAAAATCGTTCCCGGAGCTGGAATTTTCCAGAAAACTACTGTTTTCGGAACAATTTTCCGAGAAAATTTCAATTTCGGCTATCGGAGAGTTCGGTGTTTGAGGGATTCTGGAAAAAGGAGATATTATTGTAATTGAATGTGCAGTTCTCCATAATATTACTTTGATAAATGGACTTCCACCGGACATAGAAGACATAACATTTAGACGACCCTGCCGATCCTGAAGAAATGGTCAGATATGGAAATCATGAAGGTCAAGCAAGGAGGGAGTATATAGTGGTGCATTTTTTTAGTTACTAAAGTACAGTAAGATTTATTTCAGTACTTTGATAATCATTAAGAAGTAATAGGGCTTTAGTTAGCTAAGTAACTCTACTATTTTCCATACATAACTTGAAGTGGTGAACGAGTTATGTCATTAATTCTTATTATATCAATGGTGTCCTGTATTATCCTCTGTCACATTGATATTATGAAAATATTGACCAAGGACATATATTCATTATATATATTCTATCACCCAGACTATTGAGCATACAGCTACATAAGCATTTCTTCTGTCACATCTCCGAGTGTGGACAGCCCATAAACATTTGTTCTATCACACCTTCTCGGGTGTACAGCCCATAAATCTACAGGCTCAACCTTTACTGTGTTGGTCGGCTGTTTAGATAATGACTGTTTTGAAGGGTGGGTTATTCTCCAACCACCAGGCACCAGACTCAAGAGAGTACAGCCAGTTTCAGCAGCTCTCCAGGCTGTATCTCTCTCTAATTATATCAGCTTATTACAAGCTAATAGCTAATGCTCATTAGTCTGTCAATACCAAATAATTGTTCAGACATGACTACCCAATATAATTAGAAAATCACCACGTGTGTTTACATTAAACCAAGGAACAACGAGTGAAGAGTTCAGTACCTGTGTGTCTTGTTTAACTTACAAGCTAAGATAATTACAAATACAACCCAGGACAGCCGTGACGATTTCAACTATCAACCAATCTACGACTGTATCAAAGGTGACACGCCGTGAGATTACCTGATATCTCCCTCAGCTGCATCAAAGGTACCAGCGAATAACCTACACTCGTTCAGGCAAGTGTTAACAAGTGAGATAGTTTGATATTATACCACAGCTAAAAAAGTCTCATACTTTACTAGTTCTATATTATTTCTGTTTTAATGAGTGGTGAATCATTCTTAAACTTTGTTGCCTTAAATTGTCAAATTTTTACTTCATTAAAGTCTTTAATAATGAAGCTTAACTCAACATTTAAGGTAATTCACCTGTGAGGTAATATGAAGAAAAGAAAAGGAAAGAAATATTGATTTATTTTCTCTAAATGTGTAAAAATAAAGAAAAGAAAATTTAATTTTTCTATACAGGACTCTGCATTTCCTGAAAATCACAGCTTTTATTTTAGATATAAAAAACAAATCTTAACTGCTATACTTTTGACAGTATTTGTAACTGACCAGAAAATCTATTTCCATGTGTGGCACAAAAAAGAAATGCTGACTTATTTTCTCTAAAGCAAATTATATGAATGCGTAAAAATTAATAAAATAAAAATCTCCTCTATACAGAACTTTGCACATCACAGCCTATATTATAAATAAAAAAAAAATCTTAGCTGCCACACTTCTGACAACTTGTGTAACCAATCAAATATTAAATATGACTGATCCACAATTTTTTTCTCACTTAACCATAATCTTTTATCACCGTTTTTCTAATTGCGGATTTGTAGTGTTAAAAAAAAAGGTATGAGTTGTGCATTTTGTGTATATAATTATTACTACAAATAAAACATGAAAATAAAGCATTAATTCTTAGCGCTCCATGTTTTGTGACGGTTATTCACTGAAAATGGGGGACAATTGTCCGGGGTGGCAGTTGTCTCTTTATGGGGCTGTTGTTGGGGGGCAGTTATCCTATAGGGGGCTGTTGTTGGGGGGCAGTTGTCCTATAGGGGGCTGTTGTTGGGGGGCAATTGTCTGGGGGGCAATTGTCTGGGGGACAATTGTCTGGGGGCAATTGTCCGGGGGCAATTGTCCTGATACCGTATAGCTTGCATATAGTCATTGTCAGGGTAACGATTGACATTAAAGATTTCAAACAACAGAACCAAATAAAGTATGGCTGAGGCACCTTTACTGTTCTACCCCCATACCAGTACCTTCCTTATGAATTCATATTTTTTAGATATACACAAATTTAACCCAGCACTCTGAGGAGTAAAAATAAATCAATAGCTAATACTTTCACATATTAAACTATAAGGTTAATCTTACTCAGACAGCCGCATCGAATAGCATATAGGCATATATAGTTTATGAAAGTAGACATAAAAAACATTTATTTTGATATATAACTCAATGTGATCTGAAAATTATATGAAGGAAGGGAGGTGGGGTTCCTCACATGACTCGTCACTTAAATACTCTAATCCTACTCAATTTAGCAACCTAATGGCAAAACCCCGTGCATTTAAATACTAAACTGAGAAGGAAGCATATACTTACTTCCTTTTTACGTGTTTGTAGTTCCTCTTGAGCTGCCTGGCTGTGCGGGGGAGTTGGTCTGGGTTGCTGGAGTTGAATGAGGCAGTAATTTCATCCCAGGCCCTTCTTTTCCTCTCATTTATTGCGTTACTAGCAGACCTGTTCTCATTGAATGGTATTTGCTCGATAAGGCGCAAAAGTGCTATGCGTTGGGTTTCTGATAGCGCTGCAGAAAGCCCTCTCCCCTCCACGTTTGATAACACGCGCGCACAAACAATGGTGCCACATACACAGGTAAAAAAAGTATCTGTAGTTTGTTTCGAACAGATACTAAAGTACAATTTGATCAGAAAAAATACTTAAAATATATTTTTGTTCACGCAGAAAATAACATCTAAATATATCTCTATAACAGTCTTTCTAATTATTGTATTTGAAATGATGTATATGGCATGGACAAAGTTTGTGTGGCCATCCGATACGAACCGTCATGTTTACAAGCGCTGTATTCCTAGTTACAGGCTCATGTAAGCGAATAAGAATATATCGGTCAGCGTCGTATGGCTGCTTCCCGACACACGATGCATCGTGATCATGATCATGATCGTGATCGTCATGATCGTCGTAATGACTAGGAATCCGGCCCCAAGACTTACGGTGATTGGCGTGTGAGTTAGATGAAAGCACAGTCTGCCGCCAGAATGAATGTTCTTGAGTGAAATTGAAGTCCAAAATACTCGAAAAAAATTACTACGGAAACGTAATATTGTTTTTTCTATCTCTCTATATAATCATAAATATGTAGTTCCGTAGTCGATCTTTTCCGAATCTTAACCAAAACATCAGTTTAATGCATACATGGAGAATTCTTAAGCAACGTTTTAGCATGTATGGTTATGACATGCACTGGTGCAACGAAGGCCACCTTGCAGACAAGAGCACCGCTTTGTTATGCAGCTACTTCTACAGTGGCACTTTCTAAATCCTTAACTTGACAGATACTCCGTGTGGGAACAATTATTTCACTGTGCCTGTCTTGTAAGTACTTTCTTCCTTAGAAAGCACATGTCTGGTAAGGTGTCATTTTCATGGTATCATGGTGGGTGCTATTCATTACACACTGCACAAACCGAAGACCATAACACCATTTCATCATAATCCAATCCTCAGTTTTGGCCGCCCTGCACACCTCTCATTACACCGAGGTTGATGGCATTACCCTGTCGCTATACTGTAGTTTGGATAACCGCTCAATGCGCTCATTCGCTCGTTTGGTACAAGCTGTGTGCACTGCTCCAAGCCCCCACATCTGCGACTCATGTGTGGGAGTCACACCACTACACAAAAATGTGTAAATTCATATTTAAACAAGTGATGAAATCTTTTACTAAAAATGGGCAGTAAATCAGTTCTATACATGCCCAGCCACTGGTAGAGATTTAGCTGGTAGTGGACGATAAAATGTCACTTGGGTTGCATCTGCTTTGATTATACTTGCATTTTACAATGTTTGTTGAATCTCGTGCAAAAGAAGTTTTTATTGCGCCTTTCATTTAAAAAATTGGAGCCTTTGTATTTGTTACATCATATTTCTTTTATGTAATACAGATTCCCACGTATAAACATGTTATTCATATGCATGTAAAATATATTGATACTTCTTCGTTGTCATAGTGATCAAGAGCATAATTTTCATAAGTAGAGAAACGACATTTTCCCTAAGAACAACTTCAATAACATACCATTTTCACCAGGAGAGAGAGAGAGAGAGAGAGAGAGAGAGAGAGAGAGAGAGAGAGAGAGAGATCCACTGGGTGACAACACCAATGAAAGAGGAAGTGAGAAATCATGTGTTTGTTCACACACTTCCTTCAGCCTTCATCGGGTAAGGACGTGTGGAGTCGGCGCTGCCCGCTAGCGCGGCCGTGGTCTCTTGACCATGTGTTCAATGGGATGGGTGGGTAGTCCATAATTGATTTGACAAGGGCAATATAAATCTTTCTTTTGTTATTTATGCTAAGGTTCTTAAAGCGTTTTATTTTTGATAATCTATTCGTTCTTTATCTTTTAAGTATGTTATATATCCTCTTTTTGTTAGTTTTAGTCCAAGCATCCTGCCTTCAGTGTCGTATGGGTATAGTTCCTGGTCGACTATTACTGGACTTGTTTTGATCTTGGCTATTGGTATTATCTTGAATTTGTTCTTATTTGTTCTCATTTTCAATTTTTTCTCAAAATCATTTATATTTTTTATCGCTCTTACCGTGTAGAGTGCCATAAATTGGGTTGATTTTCCTGGGTATGATACTATTTTAGTAATATCATCAGCAAACATTACATATTCGCTAAAGGGGGTAGGTTAAGGTGTGTCTGAGGTATAAATTTATATAGTGTTGGAGAAAGACATCCTCCTTGAGGTACTCCACTCTCAAGATTAAACATAGTTCCCATAAAGTTTCCAATTTGAATTTGTGCTCGCCTATCATCTAAATGGTTACACAATATTCTTAGCAAGTATTCGTTACGTCCCAATTTTAATATTTTATATTTTAAGCCTAAATGCCAAACTTTATCAAAAGCCTTAGAAACGTCCCTTAAAATTATATTGATCTGGTTCCCCTTTCTTTTTTCAATTGCAATTATTTCCGTTATTGTAGCTATTGCAGTTAGGGTATTTCTATTGGGCATAAATCCATGTTGTCTATTGTTAGTTTTCCCATGTTGTGTTAAAAAGGTTATAAGTCTTGAATTTAAATTTTTTTCCAATAGTTTCCCGGTAATTTCTAATAAAGATATTGGCCTGTAGTTTAATATTTCCTTATTGTCCTTACCCTCCTTGGGAATAAATATAATTTTAGCATATTTTAGTTTGTCTGGAAAGTAACCGGTTATTAAGCATGCGTTATAAATGTTTAATAGTGTTTTTAAGATGTTTTCAGGTAGATTCATGATCATATTTCGTGTAATACCTGTGAGCCCGGGGGCTTTTTCCTTAAACTTCCTCAGACAGTGCATCATTTCTCCCATGGTTATTATTTGATTATTAGGTAATAAGTTAAAGTGTATATATTGCTTTGTTTAGCCCTGACTTCCATTTATACACCTCTATCAGGTCACCCCTCGCTCTACGTCTCTCGAGGGAGTGCAAATTAAGATGCTTTAACCTGTCTCTATACTCAAGGTTCCTAATGCCTTCCTAATGTCTTGTCGTTCTCGTCTGAATTCTTTACAGATCTACAGTTAATCTATATGTTGACTCTGTTTCTTATGTTTCTGTATTGAAAACTTTTGTCAATCAAGTGACCCACTCCCCGATTTCACCATAAGTAACTTATTATCTCTGTTCATTGTATATTTTCAGCCTTAGGGCTGCCATGTTATCTTAATAAACCGTTAATTATTATTACTATTATTATTATTTTTTATTTTAAATTTTTTTATTATTATTATTATTATTATCATTATTATTATTTTTTTTTTTTTTTTTTTGGCTATTACATTCAGAACGGAATGTTAGAGGAAATGTGCATAACATCCTCAGGTAAGGGACATTATATCCAAGAATACTCACAGGTGTGTAGTTCAGAATCTCAACACTGCCGGTGCTGTATTATTTAATTTAGCTTCGATACTGACTCGTTTGGAAGGAGAAGCGAGCTTTTTCAGGTGACTTGTACGGCCTCTTCTAATTCCATGTTACAATCAGCGTTGTCAATCCACCTTCTCCGTGTGGTGTGAACCACGGTAGTATCGATTCTTGAATCCAAAGCATTCACGAGCGTAGGAGAGATGGAGGCAGGGGTTGGAATAGAGCTGAGCTGGCGTGTGAGTGACTGGTTAATAGGGGATTGAGGAGGGTGCTAGAGGGGACTAAGGGGATGGGAGAGAATTAAGTAGTTATCTGCGCAGTTACAACGCAGGATATATTTAGCAAGAATATAAATACATAGGGCAAAGCACAAATTATGAGTAGAATTTATTACCACATATGAGGGTGCCATTCCCAGCGTATGCTAAAGGTCTGAACCATTCTTTGCATATTTACTGTTCAGAATTTACGAAATAGCAAAACAATCTCACTCCCCCCAAGTTGCACATACAAACACACACACACACATGCATCGGTCATGCTGTATTGCTCTATGCCCTTCCCTCCTCCTGTCGAAACCTAACCAACGGTCACTTACTCCTGGGGGTGATAGAGGGATGGGCTGGGGCCTCTACATAATTATGGTGTCCGTCTACGACATGGTTGCAGTTATGGTCCAATGAATAACGGGTGCATTCCCAAGATGTTAAACATACTTAATTAAAAAGAATACAATGAAAATAATACATAAGTGTGCAGGAATTTCTCCCGCATTTCGTGTTTTTTCTGTTTATTTTTATTTATTTTTTTTTTTTTTAGCTTCAATACAGATTAATATATATCTGTTGTCTACTGGACGGTGAGGTGAGTTGACGTCGGGAGAAGGGTGTAGAGGCGGTGTCAACGCCGGGCACAGGTATACCGTGTTTATAAGCAATCCTCATTATGTGAATGCGGATACTTTACCTTTTCCGTGTGTATGCTTAAGTTGGGAAACACCAATGACACGTTATTGTCCGTTGAATTAGGTGGACATGCTTTTTAACTTTCGCCAATATCTGTATGGGCCATGACGATGTGCATCGTTGTATGGGGAAAAACTTTATTTGTAGGAGTTTGTTCTTTGTTCGAATACAATATTATATCATCTGATGGAATAAATGATATGAGAGTATTGATACGAGATTATACAATAGCATCGCAAAGATCATTTATGCTAAAGCAATAGCCCCCAAATGGATAGATAATTATTTAAGGAATATTATTGGACAAAGGAAGGCTATAGGTAGGAGAATATAACGTAGTGAAGTTTACCTCCGATATTATTATAAAGTATTGGCCAGTAGGGTTAAGACCAAGAAAGAAACGCAAAGGGGAATAATGAACTGAAGGAAGCAAGGGAGGCAAAGTCAAACCCCACGAGATTCTTCAAACTATATCATACTAACACACGAAACAAGATTGCATCAATACAGTCAGATACCGGCGAGCTAACGGATAACGATGGAGAAATGAGCAATAATCTGAAGAGATACTTCCAACAGTTTTCACCACCGAAAAATTTAACATGATACCAGAGATAGTGAATGTTACCGCCACAGTAAGATTAACTAGAAGAGAGAGAGAAAGAGAGGGAGAACCACAGTAAGATAAACTAGATGAGAGAGAGAGAGAGGGTGAGAGGAGAAACAAAGTGTTGACGACGAATTTTGCAGAGGTGTTTAAATGGGCACGTCGTCCACACTGGAAGCAGCTGTGGCGGACAATCAATCTCCTCCTACTATAGAGACAACAGCAACCTAGAAAATATTATATTTGTTCTCGTTGGCCAAACCCTAGACCCCAAAACGTGAGTGTGTTTGTGAACTATTAAATCCTCTAAAAACTTTAAATAAATTTAATAAGTGTATTTATGTACTGTATATTGATCATATTATACAAACTGTGTCTTGATGTATCAGCCTTTGTTATATACCCGAGGCACCGACTCTATTCAGAGATAGTGAAGAAAACAAATTAAGCGAGATAGTAGTGACTAGTAACGATGTTAGTAAGCAAATAGACAAACTAAAGCCTAATAAGTCACCTGGTCCCGATGAGATATTGCGAGAGTATTAAAGGAATGTAAGGAAGAGCTTAGTATGCCCTTAGCAAAGTTGTTTAACATGTCCTTAAAAACAGTTGTAGTACCAGAATCCTCGAGGATAGAGAATGTAATATCGATTTTCAAGAAAGGGGATAGATCACTATCCTCTAACTACTGCCCAATCAGTCTAACATCAATAGTAGGCAAATTACTGGAAGCAATCATTTCAAACTCTATTCGAAATCACCTGGAGAAGCACCTATTGATCAATTATTCCCAGCATGGCTTCACAAGCGGACATTCATGTCTAACTAATCTATTAACATTCTTTTCATCAGTTTTCGAATCGGTGGACGAGGGGCACAATTATGATGTGGTATATCTCGACTTTAGCAAAGCCTTCGACAGAGTCCCCCACGAAAGACTAATTAGAAAGGTAGAAGCACATGGCATCAAAGGTAATATCCATAAATGGATTAGGGCGTGGTTACAGGACAAGAAACAGCGAGTGAGCATCAATGGCACAAAGTCCCATTGGAGTAACGTCACAAGTGCAGTTCCCCAAGGCTCAGTATTTGGACCATTATTATTTATTATATACATAAACGACATAGATATCGGTATAGACAGCAACATAAGTAAATTTGCTGATGACACTAAAATAGGACGTGTTATTAAATCTGACGAGGACTCCGCAAAACTACAGGAAGATCTAAAAAAAAATTTCGAATGGTCTGAAAAATGGCAGATGAAATTCAACGTGGACAAATGTAAAGTACTCAGTATAGGAGATGTAAACAGGGAAACCAGATACCAGATGAACAACGATGCCATAGAGAAATCCGACTGCGAGAGAGATTTAGGAGTAATGATAAGTAGGAACCTTAAGCCAAGTAAACAATGTGTTTTTGCTCGTAACAAGGACTAATAAAGTACTTGGGTTCATACAAAGGAGCGTTAGTTACAAGATTAGGGAGGTCATCCTAAAACTGTATCTTGAGCTTGTGAGACCACACCTGGATTACGCAGTTCAGTTCTGGTCACCGTATTACAGAATGGATATAGAATCCTTGGAAAGAATTCAGAGGAGAATGACAAGACTAATCCCGGGCATTAGGAACCTTGAATACAGAGACAGGTTAAAGCATCTTAATTTGCACTCCCTCGAGAGACGTAGAGCGAGGGGCGACCTGATAGAGGTGTATAAGTGGAAGTCAGGGCTAAACAAAGGGGACATTACAAAGGTACTCAAACTATCCAACCAGGAGCGAACTCGTAACAATGGTTTTAAATTAGACAAATTTAGATTTAGGCGTGAAATAGGTAAACACTGGTTTGGAAACAGAGTAGTGGATGAATGGAACACGTTACCAAATATCATCATTAACTAGAATACACTGAATAGCTTCAAAAAGAGGTTGGATGCTTATATGAGCAATAGGGGTTGGGTGTAAACGGGACTGCCCAGTATGGGCCAATAGGCCCGCTGCAGTTTCCTCCATTCTTATGTTCTTATGTTCTTATATGTGAATTGTTCTTTAACAGGTTTTGACCAAATTATACTCTTCCCGTCAACGACAAGGGTCTTGTTGTCCAGCACAAACCAATTACGCTCCTATGAGCGTTAACAGTCACAACGTTGATCCTATAGTCTGCAGATACAGTCTACTGAGAACTGGCGAGTGACGTCGACGGACCTTCAGCGTTTCCATTTCCCTCCAGCACCAGACACACCCCACAGCAGGAGAGCCGCCCGGCCCTCTGTGTGAATTTGTGAATTGAATTGAATTGAAACAGTTTATTTAGCCAGGAAAACACAGATACAGAGTGGATAATAATATCAATATAATAATAGTTAATTCCAGTGAAAACGGGTTGTGGGTTGAATACGTGTATAGCACGTGTGTAGCACTCGTATACAGTATGTACGTAGAGAAAGGTGACGCCTCTGTAGGTGGGTCCAGTGTCAGCGATTTCAGAAAGTACTGGTCTCGTTGCCAAAATTGTTCGTATGGGCGCGCGGGAGTCTTATCGTTCATTCTGGACAGGCACGCCGCCGGCTGCGTGGACCTCGTGTCAGGAAAGAGAGTGGACTCTGTGTCAATAATATTCGTACGAACACGCGGGAGAGATAGTGATCAAAGCGTACAGACAATTAGGTAACGTTGTGTAAGTAAGTAGTGGGGGCCCTATATAGGTTGAGAATACGAAATAGAATACATTCACGTTTACTGTACGGTAATACCAATATATGCACACACATATGAAGGAACCTTTAAACCACCGTAAAGCAATTGTGAACAGAAGTGACTGGGAGGAATAATTAACACTGAGTAACAAGGGAGGAAGGAATATGGTACTTAAGGTCGGGTCCTGTCACGGTCGCCATTTGTTACGAGTTGGGGATTTAGAATATAGTTATACGTCTACCCAGATCCCAACAGGTAACAACAACAAAAAACAAAGACAATCGGACTATAAAAGGGTAGACAAAGGATGCGAGTTTTCGTTGTGTATAATAAAGTACCATAAATCCCTAAACAAAATATTCAGCTTATAAATTACCCTTAACCAAACTTAACCTAAACATTAACAGTGTATACATATTAATACAACATAAACCATTTTGAAGCAAGTGGACGTGGGGGAGGCAATACAAGATACAAGTACTTAAGTGAGGAGCTGAGATGGCTGACGAGTAAGGCTGAGTATTGTAGAAGACGGTAGGTAGTCACTGCCCGTAGGTTTAGAGGATAGATGATCCTGTGGTCACTTCCCAGAGCCAAGTCCTCTCTCCTCGAATTGGAGCTGACAAAGAAGACTTTGAGGAGGTGACGCAACAACCAGGATATGGAGAAGGGAAACCCCGGAGTGGTAACTAAGACGAGTCATACTCGTGTTTCGTCCCTAGATGGCGTTGCTCGTGGTGCTGGGTAGGTAGATCAAGACAATAGATGGCGTGGTTCATAGTGCTGGGTGGAGGGGTTCGTAACATACACACATTCAGCTAGTGAGCTGACTCCCTGTCAAGTTGTGAATGGCTCTTCGTCGGTCACAGCACTAGTCCGTATATAATTTTAATGTTTTAGTAAGTGCATGCTAATTGGGCTTTGGTGATATAATGCCATAATATGTTATGATTATCTTGTTGGATATTAGGCCGTTATAATATTTATGAATATGTGAAAGGGATGCTGAGGTAGAGGACCAATCAGAGGGAAGAGAAGGAAGAAATAAAAAACGTAAGCTGTCTCAAGTGGTGCTCCGAACTGAACGAGCACACCTCCCTTGGCAAAATGTGGGCCCAGATCCGAAGGGCATCTGGGAAGGCAACACCACCACCACCAACCCATCCCAACCCAGAAGAGGAAGCCGAGAGACTTGCAAAACTGTTCTCTGACCGAGCAGCAACGAAAAACCTCCCGAGACAGGCGGAGGAGACACAACGGCGTCTGCGACAGGTCAGACTCCAGATGATCGAAGAGGCCTGCAACAGTGAACATGACACCGACAGACCTTTTAACCAGCAAGAACTCCATAAGTCGCTGAAACGAAGCAAGGACACAGCACCAGGGGCCGACAGGATAACCTACTCCATGCTTTCCCACGCCGGAAAAGCCGGACACGAGGCTTTGCTACAAGTCATCAATACTTCGTGGACAGCACAAAGACTTCCACCGGAATGGAAGAAGGCAGATATACAGCCCATTCCGAAGCCCAGAGAACCAGACAAACCGAGGCCCATCTCCCTTCTCAGCTGCATAGCGAAGACGGGAGAAAGAATGGCTCTCAACCGACTCAAGTGGAAAGTAGGCAGCCCACACCCCCACATTTTTGCTTACACCGAGAACACCGGCACAGGCAACACCATCGCCGAGATACTCAGCACAGTGGACTACAAACCAGCTCTGGTGGTCTTCCTCGACCTGGAGAAGGCCTTCGAACTAGCAAATCCACTGGCCATTATAACGACACTCGCTGAAAAAGGCGTCAAAGGAAGGTTGCTGGGCTGGATCCAGAACTACCTCACACTGAGAGAAGCAAGAGTACGCTTTCAGGGAGCAACCTCAAGCTACAGGGTCCATGAAAACGGAACCCCACAAGGAGGCATCCTCAGTCCAATGCTGTTCAATGTCCTGATGGAAAATCTTGTCAAACTTCCTTTCAGACAAACAGCCAAGCTCCTATGCTATGCAGACGACTTACAGCTTATAGTAAGAGGATCAAACAGACTAGCCAACACGCAACACGCACTCCAACTTATAGAAGAGGAGTGCAACAGACTTGGACTCAAGATAAATCCAGCCAAGTCGAAAGCGATGGCCATCTGCACAAACACCAGACAAGATGCTCTCCATACATAACACGCCGGTAGTCTGGACCAACACCCACCAGTGTCTTGGAATCTGGTTTGACCAGAAACTCACTTTCAAGCCGCAACTCGAGTATCTCAGGCACAGGACGAAGAGCAGACAGAATATAATGAGGTCGCTCACCAGCACAACCGCAGGAGCAAACCTTCATGTGCTCAAAGCCTACTACACGGCCGCCATCAGATCGCTGGTAGATTACAGTGCTCCAGCACTCATTGGACTGAGAGAAGACCAGATAGCTAAGCTAGAAGTCATCCAAAATAATGCTCTCAGGACCATGCTCGGAGCACCCATGTGGACCAGAATTTGCAATTTGCAAATGGAAACTGAACTACCACCCCTGGCAGTACGAGTCAAGCAGGTGACAGCCGGTCTCCTCGCCAAAATCTGTAGATCAGATAAGCCCACAGCTGCCAAAATTCGAATCAGTGCCTCCCTCCACCTCGACCACAGAGTGCGAGGGGCCACCTGGTCGCACGAGGCAAGCGAGGTCATCCGACACCTGCAAGAAGAAACACTCGTCAAGAACAACCAAGACACACGAGACAATGGTTACGTAGTTCCTCCACCATGGAGCCCTCCACCAGCCACATTCAAAATTACCGACCTAGGTGATAGCAAAGCCAACCTCCAGAAGGAGGACCTCAAAAAAATATCTCTGGAAGCCATAGCCACCGAGACACCGGCTGATGCAGCATCATACTTCACCGACGGCTCAGTGGATCCAAAACATCATACATCCGGAGCGGCCTTCTACACCCAAGGTCAGACCCTCCGATGGAGACTTTCTAATGACTGCTCCACCCTACAAACGGAGCTGGTAGCAATCTCAAAGGCCCTACAACACGATGCAACACAACACAACAAGTCCATCATAATTCACACGGACTCGAAATCGGCCATGCAGGCGCTGCAACACAGTCAACCAAGAGACAACGTCCACATCATAACCTCGATCCTCGCACAGCTACAGGAATTCCAAAGACAAAACCGCCCAGTCGTCTTACACTGGATTCCCAGTCATGTAGGGATCGGGGGGAAACGACGTGGCAGACGAAGCAGCCAAGGCAGCCACACGTTCTAGTAGCGTACACATTCAAGTTCCAGCAAGTGTGCAACAGATCAAGACTCACCTCAGAAAGACTAGCAAGTTCCACATCCAAAAGAGCTTCCTTCACGCCTTCAATGCTGGTTCCCAATCAGCCAAATGGTACCTGGCGGCTACAAAAGGGGAACCACCTTTCGCAGACAAGAAGACACCAAGACAATCCCAAGTTAGCCTTCATCGACTACGACTAGGGTACAAGTGCTCCTGGCAGATGATCGGAAATGACGTCATGGAATGCACCTACTGTCACGAGCCAGCAGCCAACCCACTTGAACACTATCTCCTCGACTGCGAAGTCACACAAAGCCTCCGAAACAGAACTCAAATCTCCCAAGAAGCACACACAACACCAGCGGCCACTCTAACCCGAAAGGCCCAAACAGACCACATTTACCACCTACTCCGGGTCATCACACGATACCCACCACCCAGATAGCTTAGAAAGTATCCTCTCCCAGCAAGTGCGGATCCCAGTTCGGGGGGCGCGCCACTCCGAAACTGACCACGTCCAGGAGTGGGGGTTGGTGGTAAGCGTCCACTGATCGGGGGTCCGCTCACACTTGCAACCTGCAGTATCCTTCCATATCTGCAGGTAGGACAACCTCCAATCCCAATCCGGTCTGGCTGCTCCAGGAGCTTCAGCCGGAACCACCGAACGGGCCGCCTATAGGCAAAGGCCCGTGTCGGACTACGGTCCGACAATCTCAACAACAACAACAACGACCCTTGACCTCAGCCTTGCCTAGGTTGGTGAAGGCATATCATCCATTGTGTTGAGACGCACAGTGTGTAATGGGACGTTCCTTGGTCTTGGGTAATTATTGTGTCATGTGAGCTCACATTGGAACCAGTAGCTAGTAAGGAAGTGGTAATCGAGCCTCTGACGGTGGGAGATGAAGGTTGGATGCCTGGAGGAGTGGTTGTGTGAGGGTAATGCAAGGTATGACTCTGGTACTAGTGGTAAATCTGTCTGAGTTACCTTGGAGACCGAGGAAAAATTGGCGCATTGGGAAGGTGGCTTCCGGAACGGAAGTCGAGGCAGTCACTATTGAGGACAGTCCGACAAGATGTCAAAGAGGAGATCAAAGTACGTAGTAGGCAGCAATCAAACAGGGAGGAACTACTGCCTAGGAAGATATTGGAAGCATAATGGGTTGTCTAATGGTAGACCCTGCTGCCATATGGCACCACAAAAATTGTGACATGCAAGGTTAAAGGCTTATCATGCGAATCTACATTGAACACTATTCGTCCTGGTGGATTAACAGATGTTCTAGTTCTCAACAGAACAGGCGCGTTACGAATATTGAAAGAAGGATGTTATTTGTGTGATTTTTCTAGTTCATCATAACCATGTTACCCAACAGCCTACACAATTCCCAATTGGTAGTGTTTCACCTTCAATTAAACAAACCAGACAGGAGAGGATAGATCAAATAACACCACATGTTAAGGTGAATGATCACCTTCAAGGCAAGACTAGGCTCCTAGAGTTGCTTGCTAACTACCGAAACATTGTAGCTTTACCAGGGGAACAACTAGGTCACACAAATTTAACCTCACATCACATATCCCTAAAACAAGGCACAAACCCAATTTACATACCAGCTTACCGACTACCTCATAGCCAGCGCGCTGTAGTCCAGGATATGGTTGACGATATGTTGGATCAAGAGGTTATCACACATTCAATGCCTCCACTATTTTTAGTCCCAAAAGAAGGATGGAGGTTGCCGCCCAGTAATTGATTTCACTGGTCAACAGCCAAAATGGTTCACATATGAGATCATGCTCACACAACTAATTTCATATTGCTGAATTCGAATCTGATATTTGTTTTGTTCTATCAGACCAGGTTTTATAAGAAAATCAATAGGTACAAATGTTTAATATTCCATCACGTGTCGTGCAAAAGATGAGATTATCTCATGTGACTGTGCTTTCATGACTAATTTCATATTAATGAATATTAATTGGATGTTTCATTCTACCATCAGACCTACTTTCTTAAAGAATAAAAACATAGTAAATATAGTAACATTATCGCGTCATGCAAGATACAATTTTAAACCTATCACAGATAAGCTCATAAAAAATTGTACCAAAAAACATAAGTTCAAATCCTTTATAATGACAAAATATGAAGTTCTAAAAGTGCTTCTGAACTTTACTCTTTCTCTTGTACAGCTTGCTCTCTTCTCGTTGCAGTGTCCAGCAATAGTCGCCCATCATGTTAGGACTGAATTCTCCTTGATATCTGCTCTTCATTATGGCAATATCTTGATGAAATCTTTCGCGGTGTTCATCACTAACGTCTCCAAGGTTACCTGGGAAAAATTCAACATGAGAGTGGAAAAAATGCAATTTCAAGGACATCCTTGCTCCCAATGCATGATAATTCTGAAGCATGGTTGTTACGATTTCTTTGTAGTTGTCAGCACGATAGTTTCCAAGAAAATTCTTTGACACATTGACAAATGATTCCCATGCTTTTTTCTCCAGTGGGTTCAATGTTTTGGTGAATTCGCTATCATTAACTAGTATACGAATTTGTGGTCCATTCAAGACACCTGCTTTCAACTTGGCTTCGGAAACCACACCACCTAGTTTCTGAGATAAGTATAGAGTCCCAGCACCGAATTGATCCATAGCTTTGATGAAATTTTTAGCCAAACCGAGCTTTAGATGCAGTGGAGGCAAAAATATCTTTTCTGGATCTACAAGCGGATTGTGAGCACAGTTAAACCTTCCAGGCGCATCTCTTGGTCTTGTCGGCCAATCCTTTCTCACATAGTGCTCTGCATCAGCTCTGCTGTTCCACAAGCACAAAAAGCACATGTGCTTTGTGTAGCCACTCTGAAGGCCCAGTAGTAAACTGATGACTTTGAGATCGCCACATATCTTCCACTGGTGTTTCTCATACTCTATAGCGGCCAACAGAATTTTCATTGTTTCATAGCTCTCAGTCATTTTTGTTGCGTGTGCTATTGGGACAGATGGAAGCCGATTGCCATTGTGTAAAAGAACAGCTTTCAGAGAGTCTTTTCCTGAGTCTATAAACAGCCTCCAATCCTCTGTCTTGTATGTTTCAGACTTGCAGAGTTGTTGCATGAGAGATACTGCGTCCTCGCAATAACAAAGGTTGTTTGCCATCTTCAAAAATGCAGACACCTGCCTATGTCGGTAACGCGCTGTAGTGTATGCACTCCATCTTCTAGCAGGTTACGCTGCTTTAGTCTGGATCCCAAAACTTCAGCCTTTTCTTTTGACAAGTTTAGGTCCCTGATGAGATCATGAAGCGCTTCTTGAGTAAATAGTTTAGGCCTGGTATTTTCAGAGTCATCCTGGTAGTCGTTTTCCATTGAGGTAGAGGTAGAATCGGAATCACTCAATTCTTGTTCAGTCGGTGGATTTGGGACTGGAAGTTCAGCACTGTGCGGTACTGGTCGGATTGCAGAAGCAATATTGGGGTACTGTACCTTGCCTCGTGTCTTGATTTTTATTCCCTTAATATTTGTGAGACAGAAGTAGCAGTCACTACTGTGGTCTTTAGGTTCACGCCATATCATTGGTACAGCAAACGGCATTCCTGAACTTCGTTTACCACACATCCACTCGCTCAGGTGGTTAACACAAGACTTACAGGCTACACGAGGTGCCCATTTCTTGTCTTGGTCACCCAAATGACATTTGAAGTAACTTTTGTAGTTCAGTCGAACAGCTTTTGTGATTGGTTTCTTGAGGCTACCAGGAGTGAAGGCACCACATATGTAGCAAAAACTGTCAGCACCGTTCACACACTTGCGACGTTCCATGTTTTGTTAATTTCAGAGTAATTACAAATCATGCAGGTGTAGATATGCAATATCATGAATCAGCAAACTGAAACAAACAAAAAAGCACAAATCAGGACAAAATAATTGCATAAGTGGAGCCAATGAGCATATAAATTACTGTATGAATAGCATGGTACACTAAATATATAGATATGCTGGTTCTGAATAACTGAGCCTGATACAGCTATACGAATGTCATAATTGAGTTCAGCACATACAATTACACGAGAATCAGACTGTTTTGATCCAGAACCATGAGAATTTTTGTTGTTGTTGACCAGTGTTTTAGGAGCGTCAATTAAAATACTATCCACATAGGTACCCAATGCCTGTCTCGAGTGATATTTTACAATCCTTAGGCAAGGATAATGCTGTATTTAGCAACCTTGATTTGCTTAGCGGTTATTGGCAAATGCCTCTGGATGAGAAATCTCGAAAGATCACCGCTATTAGTACACCTTTGGGCCATTTTGAATTTCTGAGGATGCCTTTCGGTCTCAGAAATGCCCCACCGACTTTTCAAAGGATGATAAACACCTTGTTTGCAGGGTTGATAGGGACCACAGTATGTGCCTACTTAGATGCTCTCATCGTAGTCAGTAAAGATGTACTGTAGATACGCATATTGCTTAACTCCGTGAAGTTCTCCAAAAACTTTCTACAGCAGGACTCAAAGTCAAACTTTCTAAATGTGAATTTTTAAAATCCAGAATCCAATTCCTTGGTCATGTAGTTGACGGTATTCATACAGTTGATGACAAAGTTACAGCTGTTGCCCAGTTCCCACGTCCTACAACTGTTGATAAAGTACGTAGTTTTCTTGGTTTATCTGGATATTATCGTTCTTTTATTAAAGGTTATGCGACATTAGCTTCACCCTTGACTAAGCTACTTAGGAAGGATGCAACCTTTGCATGGAATGCTGAGCAAGAAGATAGTTTTAGTGCATTGAAGACAGCACTTACCAATGCCCCAGTTTTAGCATTTCCTGACTACTCTCAAGAATTTACTCTGTGTACCGACGCCTCAATACAGGGAATAGGCGCTGTACTTATGCAGCTGGACGCACGAGGAAAATATATAGTGAATGCTTTTGCAAGTTGTTAACTTAATGGTGCCGAAACACGTTATTCAATAACGCATCTAGAAACGTTAGCCACTGAAGAAGTTTAAAGACATAATTTTTTGTTTTAAAATAACCGTCTTTAGTCTATACAGATCACGTGGCAGTGACAGAGCTGTTTCACGGCAAAAATCTTCCAGGTAGACTAGCACGCTGGTATCTGACCATTCAAGAGTTTGAACCCGAGTTCAAGTATTTACCGGGACGAGCGAATGTGGTCCCAGGCGCTTTATCCAGAAATATAGCACCAGTGATGCCTCTATCATCGTTCTCCCACTCGCAAGTAAGGGATGAACAACGACTTGATCCATTGTGGTCTACTGTCATTTTCGCTCTAGAGTCGGTGGAGGTGGCCCTCAAAACACCCATATATGGGATAGGGTAGGACGTCTAGTGCGTGTACCGACTGACAATAACTAACCCATGACACAACCCTAACACACCATTAGCTTAGCTAGGCGGCCAGCCCGCCCTCGCTTACCTCCTCCAAAATTCTTCAATTTCCGAACTATAACTTCCTTTCCCCACCTCTAATCTTCTTTCACCCCTCCTTTCCCTACAAAAAAGTAATCTTTGGTGTGGGTGCACAAGTACCAGGCACCAGAGATTATACACGTCTCTCAAACTCCAACAATCCCAGAGGAGACAACAGTAGTTTCTGATGTAAATGCACAAGTACCCGCATCGGGGAAGATACTTGTCCCCCAGACTCCAACAATCACAGAGGAGACAACAGTAGTCTCTGATGTGGATGCACAAGTACCCACACCGGAGATGATACTTTTACCTCAGACTCCAACAATCCCCCCAAAAAGAGAACAGTAGCCTCTGGTGTGGAGGCACAAGTACCCACACCAGAGATGATACCTGTCTCTCAGACTCCAAGCGATCTATCGGGTAAAGACCTGAAACTATGCATCTACATACCAGACCACATCAACGAGGACTGTACACGTGATGAAGTCGCAAAAGGAGTAATTGATCACAAGATGAAATGGAAGTACTGCCACTCCACTTCCGAGGTGGACATCCACGAGGTCATAAAACAAAAACAGGTCGATTTAATAAACTACATCAAAAAGTCATCCGATCGGATGATCAAAAGATTGAAGAATGGACACAGAACAAATCACGAAACCCACAGATCCCCTCAAAACCAAGAAACAATGGACTAGCTACGTAAGGCAGTGAAAATAATGCAACATAACGTCCTTCATTGGAGAACTAATAAATTCATTTTGTCCAGCCAAACAACCAAGTTGACGCAGATATTATATTCAAACTCATACGGCCAAAAGGCGTCTGAGGAATTGAAAATATTTAGTTACAGGATTCATAAATCCAATCTATCAGAGGAGCCAAATGACAGGGTGACCAGTATCATAAAAAGAGATGTCCACCATATAATAATAGACGACTTCACCTCTGAAACTCTCGTTGTTCAAATTAACTTGACCACAGGACCAATCATAATAGCCACAACCTACCTCCCACCACGCAGGGACTACCTGCCATATGGGGGCTTCGACTCATATCATACCACCACCCAACCTACATCACTGGGGATATGAACGCCAGACATTCTCTACTAGAAGGTAAGAGGACAACTAACAATGTTGGAAGAGGCCTAGTTGGCTTCATAACAGACAGAAAAGCCCAGCAAATAAGCCTGGACTTCCCCCACGTTCTACAATAGGAACTCAGCCACTACACCAGATATAGCAATAACAGACGACAGATGCTTCCATAACTATCTCTTTGAACAAGGCCCTGTAACCTCCAGCGACCACCTACCTATAATCACGACGATCTCAGCAACACCAATAACTATACCAGCTCCACCACGGAGGATCGCCAAGCAGACCGACTGGGAACTATTCAACGAAAAAGCTACAGCCAAACTTGAGGCCAAGGACATGCCAATCCTGCAGACCATAGACAATCAGCCGGTGAACAAAATAGAGAGAAATCAAGACGTGGTGTGAACCCATAAGAACAGCCTACCAGGAGGCCTCTCAAACGCAACATAACTCTCCCACAACAGACTCCAGAACTCATAGCCCTCGCAAATCAATCCCAACTGCTACAACAGAGAGCAGAGACCCATGGTTGGAACATTGTATGCTACAATACATACAGAAGAATACGGGAGGAAATAAAAAAACGATCTTTGGAACAAAGCAACTTTAAATGGGCCGAAATAGTTGAAGAACTCTCACATACCTACAACGATCCAGGAAAGTTCTGGCGTCGAGTTAAGAGACTGAAAGGTTGCAGCCGTAACGAGTAATCATATATAACTGACCACGCAGGAAGTAAAATATATGACGACCAAGAACTCATATTCAGGGACATATGTAGGAACATCTTCCGAGTCACAAATGAAGAGAACAGGGGATTTAATGATACCCACGAGGAGCTCGACCTTGATGTACTCCGGGGCTAGACACACCGCACTCAGCCTTCCCTTGAAATCTTATGGGAGGATCTGAGAGTGGACAACCCACTGTCTAAACCAATCACCTCGAAAGAACTCAACACAGCCATCTCCAATACCAAAAATAAAGGCCCTGGCTATTCAGGCATCACCAAGGAGATCCTCAGCCACATAAACAACCCGGCCATGGAGAGACTGAGAACCACTTTGAACGCTTGCCTGGCCTCGGGTTACTTTCCAACGAAATTCAAAAAGGACATTATTAACCTAACACCAAAACAAGGAAAGAACCCCGCCGTCCCACTAAACTACAGACCGATCTCCTTCCTCGAAGTACCTGGAAAAATCCTAGAAAAAGTCATTAATAACCGTCTGAGAAATCACCTGGAAACAATTCACAGAGTCAACTGCAGACAATTCGGATTCAGGAAAGGGAAGTCCACCACAGCAGCGATAGCCCTGGCATGTGAAAACCTAGCCAGAGCCACAGCGAGTGGTAGACTATGTAATCTAACTCTCCGGGATGTAGCGAAGGCATTTGACAAAAAGTCTGGCACGACTCGGATTACCCACCAACATTGAAAAGCTGCTTTGCAACTATCTTGACGGCAGAAATGCCAGATTGAGGGTAGGACAACACACAGGAGAGGCCTTCCCACTCATGAGCAGAGTCCCTCAGGGAAGTGTCCTCTCTCCCACCCTATATATTATCTACACAAGTGATACCCCGCCTCCCACTATAATAGGTAATGACAAGTGATCGTGTCCCCTTCATGCCCAGTTCGCTATATAGTTCGACAAAACAGTAATGGAGGGAATATTTGGGGAAATGCGCCCGCGCTTGGGAGGTAGTAGATAGTAGGCAGCCACCAAACAGGGAGGTACTACCGCCTGAGAAGATATTGGAAGCATAATGTGTTGTCTAATGGTAGACCCTGCTGCTATATGGCATCACGAAAATTGTGACCAAGTCCCAGATTGTTAATCTATCTTTCTGCCTCATTTACACACAATTGCAGGGTCTCAACTGTCTCTCCTACTATTGACACCACCACAAATAAAACCGTCCTCATTCTCGATCTGTTTTATTCATTCTGTTTTATTCTCCTATGTCAGTTGATATTAATACTGAAGCGGGGCCTTCTCGGATGGGTCCCACTGGTCGGGAAGGTTGTGGACCCCAGGGCCGACCTGATCATCATCAAGCTACTGGGGCCTCAACTGACGCAACCGCAGTTGCTGGAGGATCGACTTTTTTCACACTTCATTTTTCCAACATTCGCGGACTGAGATCCAATTTTTCTTCTGTGGAGCACCATCTATTAACCTCTTCCCCCGACCTCTTACTACTCTCCGAACTTCAACTGACCATAGCAGCTTCACCCAAACCTTATCAAGTCTCTAACTACAACCTTTATACCTACTTCCGTTCTAAGGGAGGTGTATGCGCCTACTGCAACACACGTACACCTATAGCCCGACTCACGGATCTTGAATCTCCCCTTTATGATGTCATCTGGCTCAAAATATCTCTACCTACTGTGACTATTTTTCTTTGTTTCCTATACTGTTCTCCCAACTCTACCAACAATTTCGAACTCTTTGACTATCTCACTTCTTGCCATGAGTCGTTGGTATCCACACACCCCAACACCGAGATCCTCTACCTAGGGGATTTCAATGTACATCACAGAGAGTGGCTTGGCTCTGCAAGGGATGACCCAGGTGGAGCTGAGGCACTCTCTTTTTCCTTACTTAATGATTTGGAACAAATAGTCGAACACCCTACACGCGTTCCTGATCGACACGATCAACTTGCTAACATTCTTGATCTTTGTTTTACCTCTAACCCCTCACACTATTCATACTCAACTTTTGCCCCCTTAGGGTCTTCTGATCACAACCTTATTTCTATTAAATCAAACTGGGCACGTCCACCTCCCCCACCCCTCTCTAAACGTCAACTATGGCACTATCGGAGGGCAAGCTGGCATTCCTTTCGAGAATTCTTCACCGACTTTCCTTGGGATGAATGTCGCTTTTCCACTCGGAATGCCTCGGTATGTGCTGACAGTATTGCTGGGGTTATACAGGGCGGTATGAGTGCATTTATCCCATCTTCTACCAAAACTTTCACATTACAATCATGGTTTGATCGCTCCTGCTCTCTTGCTTGCAGGGTGAGAGATAGGGCATATCGAGCTATGAAACTATCTCCTTCTCCTATTACCCACACCTCTTTTATTACTTCTACGAATCGTTGTAAGGTTATTCTTCGTAGGACCAAGCGGAATTTTATTAAAAGAAAGTCCGCTGTCCTGACGAATTCTTCCTCTAGTAAATCCTTTTGGTCCTAAAATAAAATCATCTGTAACAATTTCTGCACGCCTTCTTTTCCTCCCCTCTTCCGTCCCAATAAATCTATAGCCAACTCTCCCCCTGACAAAGCCAACCTCTTTGGCACCTTATTCTCCTCTAATTCCACCTTAGACGGTTCCCACTCTATCCCTCCTACCCCTGCACCTCCTACTAAACCTATGCACTTTCCTATAATCTCCACTCGCAGGGTTGCCGGTGTGTTATCCAGGTTGGATGTGAGTAAGGCGCATGGACCGGACGGAATACCCCCTCGTGTTCTGAGGGAGTGTGCTGAAGCCCTGGCCCCTGTGCTTGCTCGCCTCTTTCGCCTTTGCCTCAAAACCCAAACTTTTCCTTCTTCTTGGAAGCATGCTTCGGTTCAGCCCATCCCGAAGAAGGGTGAAACATTCTAATCCCTCTAACTATCGCCCCATTGCCCTAACTTCATCCCTCTCTAAGATTTTCGAAACTATCTTGAACTCCCATTTCTCCGTCACCTTGAACGCCTTTCTCTTTTGTCGGATCACCAGTATGGCTTTCGCCAGGCGATATCTACTGGTGATCTGCTCTCCTATTGCACCCATCTTTGGTCATCCTCTCTTAGGGATTATGGGGAAACTTTTGTCGTGGCTCTTGACATTTCCAAAGCATTTGACAGGGTATGGCACAAGTCTTTGCTATCTAAACTTCCCTCTTTTGGTTTCTCTCCCCCACTTTGTTTTCTCATCTCTAGCTTCCTTGAGAACCGATCCATGGCAGTTGTTGTCGAGGGATCGATTTCTCGCTCATTCTCTACCAGTAGTGGCGTCCCACAGGGTTCTGTTCTTTCACCAACTCTCTTCCTTCTTTTTATCAATGATTTACTTCACACTACAACTAATTCTATCCATTCTTACGCTGATAAATCTACTCTTCACTCTTCCTCACATTTTCCCCTTCCTCCTAACTCTCAAACTAGATCTGTTTCTAGAACTGATATCATTACTTCTATCAACGCGGATCTGTGCAGCATCTCTGAATGGGGAGGTACAAACTTGGTTAAGTTCAATAGTAATAAAACTCAATATTTACCAATTACACGTTGTAACTTAGACGATCTCCAATTACATTTCAGGACGCTATCATCCTCCCAAATTCTGAAATAATTATGCTAGGCCTCACCATTTCCTCCAATATGTCCTGGAAATCACACATCCTTAGTATAACTAAAGCTGCCTCCCGAAAGTTGGGAATGCTGTACAAAAGCCTGAGCTACTAAACTCCTGAGCAGTGGCTCCAAGTATATATGGGATTCATTCGTCCTAACTTGGAGTACTGCTCTCATATCTGGGGTGGCTCTTCTTCTGTCCAACTATTAGATAGGGTGGAATCTAAGGCATTTCGTCTTATTAACTCTCATCCTTTAGTCGACAATCTCTCTTCCCTTTCTCTTCCCCGCAATGTTGCTTCACTCTCTCTCTTTTACAGGTACTTTAACGGGTAATGTTCGGTGGACTTGGCATCCTGTGTACCGCCGGCAAGGCCGTGGGTTCGCAACACACGTCTTGCCCGCGGTGCCCACCGTTTCTCTGTGGATGTCGGTCACACGAGAATAACCCGTTTTAGTACCTCCTTCTTTCCTCACACAGCCAAACTGTGGAATGCTCTGCCTTCTTCTGTGTTTCCATACTCTGACAATCTGTCTCACTTTAAAAAGCTGATTTTCCGGCATCTTCGTGGTGTAGATTAATACAGTATAACCTTTTTTTTCTTCTATATTTACAATTTCTTTCCGTAATTTTTTTTTCGCCCCCCAGGCTCCGTTGTGGGTCGTTTGACCTGTGCCCGGGTGGGCTAATTCCCGTAAAAAAAAAAAAAAATTAACGTCGATGCACTTGCAATGAACACATGTTAATAAATTGGTTTCCTGGGAACAGCAGTCAAACAGTAATAAGAATATACAACAACATGTAAATATTTTATTTTTTCTCTAGCTATATCGGTCTTATACAAATAATTTCCTATAGTATATTAGAGATTAGATAATCATGGTCGTGGTTGTTATAATCATGGTCGCGGTTGTTATAATCATGGTCGTGGTTGTTATAATCATGGTCGTGGTTGTTATAATCATTGTCGTTGTTGTTATAATCATGGACGTGATTGTTATAATCATGGTCGTGGTAGTTATAATCATGGTCGTGGTTGCTATAATCATAGTCGTGGTTGTTATGATCATGGTCGTTGGTGTAATAATCATGGTCGTTGGTGTAATAATCATGGTCGTGGTTGTTATAATCTTAGTCGAGGTTGTTATAATCATAGTCGTGGTTGTTATAATCATGGTCGTGGTTGTTATAATCATGATCGTGGTTGTTATAATCATGATCGTGGTTATGATAATGGGTCGTGGTTGTTATTATCATAGTCGTGGATGTTATAATCATGGTCGTGTTTCTTATAACAATGGTCGTGATTGTTTTAATCATAGTCGTGGTTGTTATAATCATAGTCGTGGTTGTTATAATCAAGGCCGTGTTTGTTATAATCATAGTCGTGGTTGTTATAATCATGGTCGTGTTTGTTATAATCATAGTCGTGATTGTTATAATCATAGTCGTGGCTGTTATAATCATAGTCGTGGTTGTTATAATCATGGTCGTGTTTGTTTTAATTATAGTCGTGGTTGTTATAATCATGGTTGTGGTCGTGATACTTACAGTATCTAATATACTATAGAAAGGAATAGAATAAAGGTTAGAATAATTAGTTAAAGAAATATTCGCCATGAGGAGAGAAATAAGTACACACTGTAGCCTCGTAAGGTCCGAAAATGCTCTGGTAAAGTTGAAACTGCGCATCCAGACGCATAATGAAACTCAGCTTCCCCCCACCTGTTATCTCTAACCATTGTTTGTTCCCCTTCTTTCTTCTATTTACTCACCTTCCTTCCTTTACTAATGCAAACAACATTAAAAAAAAAAGTAGGCTAAGAGAAAAAGTGGGGGGAGGAGGAGGGAGCCATACGATAACGGCAATCGTCCGGCTGGCTGACAGTGTACAGCGACATCTGTTATCAGAGTAAAAGAAAGCGTTAATTAATGCGTTCATAAATAAACCATCGATATGGGACCAGGTTTGTACCACTCTACGATTTTTTTGCGATTTTTCCACCAAGTGTGGTGAAAAACGATTGTGCCGTTTCGGCTGGCCAGAACAGACAGACACACAGCTCTGGTAAATAGAAGAAAGAAGGGGAAACAGACAATAGTTAGAGAAAACAGGGGGGCTGAGTTTCATCATGCGTCTGGATGCGCATTTTCAACTTTACCGGAGTATTTTCGGACCTTACTTAGATACAGTGTGTACTTTAGGGGGCAGTGAAATTTTGCTCAAAGCTGCACTCTTCAGGCATTGTTCCTTATACATATCTAAGACTCCATGCCAAATTTAAAGCTGATATGTCGAGGTTTAGTCTGCCGCATTTTCTACTGAAATTTTTAAATTTACCTACAGTACTAACCAAACAGCCGCTGTGGCGGTGCAATGTTCTGTTCAGTGTTTATCAACTTTTTTTTCATATCTCTTATTTCATTTAAGTTGTCTTGTTGCAGATGAGTATGGTGCTATGTCTATATTGATTATCAGCCTTTTCTCATTTCATTTCTCAATGTTGTGTTACTGTACTGTAATGTAGGGGAGACCTGGGTAAGTTGCCGCTTGTGACCGATGCTTGATTAGTGATTATGCTGGAGCTGCCATTGCTACTGCCACCTTAACTGACTATGGCATTATCACAAAGGATGACAAGAGTCAGGTTATTGGACCACATAAGCTGCGGGATGCGAGACAAAAATACCGATTTAAGAGGCAAGGAAATTGAGATGGCTAGTTTAGATAATTTGACGTCACTCTATTTTGATGGTAAGAAGACCGCCACTCGTGTGATGATAAAGAATGAGAAGACCGAGAAATGGAGTTCGAGGATGATGGTGAAAGATCATTATGTCATCATGGTTGAGCCTGGCAATGAATATCTCACACATGTGACTCCCAAGACTGGACACGGAAAGCAGATTGCCAAAACTATTCACGAGTTTCTGGTGGAGAAAAATCTAACCCAGCAGCCCATTGTGTGTGTTGGTTGTGATGGAACCAATGTAAATGTAGGATCAGAAAATGGAGTCATTCATCATCTTGAAATGTTACTTGGTCACCCGCTCCATTATTTCATATGTCAGCTTCACGGAAATGAGCTGCCTTTCCGCGCAGTTTTTTATCACTATGATGGTAAACCAAGTGGTCCTGAGCATTGGCGTGGTCCCATTGGAATGCAGATCAAGGAGTCTTTGTCTGAGCTTTCAGTTGTCGCCTTCCAGCCAGTCCGTTTCCTGATTTCCTGTGTTTAATGATGAAGTGGAGAAAGATCTGTCCTGGGATCAGAAATACCTGTATAGGATTTGTAAAGAGTTATCACAGGTGTTGTTGAAGATGACTTGGCTGCTATTGAGCCAGGTCCTCCCTGTGTGTCAAGGTGGAACACCTTATGGAGTAGAATCCTCAGGCTGTATGTAGCAACATCAAGACCCAGCCATGAGTTGAAAAGAAGTGTCATTACAATAATAAAGTTCAGTGCTCCAATGTGGTTTTACATCAAGATACACCCTTACGTAACACACGGCTCAAGGAACGTATTCCAGTCCCTGCTATATATGAAACACCTGAATAGTGAGGAGACGATAGTGAAGAAGGCTGTCCAGAGAAATGCATACTTCGCCCACACAGATCAACTTCTTCTTGGTATGTGTGCAGATGAGGACATGACTGTTAGAGAAAAAGCTGTCTCAATGATAAGAAAAATTAGAGAAGAATCAGCAAAGGAAGAATGCACTGGCAGATCTGAAGAGGAGGGAGGAAGATTCTGATGCTGCTGTTGACGAGAATTTGTTAAACTATACTGATGAGGAGGGTAAAGATGTAGATGGGAATGAGGATGTGCCTCCTGTAGTCAACATGAGAAAAGTGGTGACTCCGAAACTAAGTGGCAAGCAAAAAACTATCATTCCATGATTAACTGGAGGAATGAACTCAAGACTGAGCCTCCTTACATTGCTTCTCTGTCAAATCCACAGGGTTAATGACATTCTTGAGCCACCATTAGTGGTGCCCAAGTGGCCAAACAGCACTCAGGCGGTCGAGAGAGGCATAAAAGTGATGACTGAAGCTTGCACTGAAGTGACGGGATACGAATCGAGAGATGGATATAGTAGGCAAAGATTATTGTCTAGGAAAATGATGCCAAGGTTCCGCACAAAAAAGAATTTCAATATGAACTTGTAATGATTTTCTATACGGTGTACCTGTAAAATAACATGTGAATTAAATCGATGTCACCCATGTAAAATATATCATTATCCTGGAAAACATTAAATGACACCTAATTTTTGGTATACACTAAAAGTTGACAAAAAGTCGTTCGCGTTGCGGCAGGGTAAGTATGTATGAAATGGCATGAAATTTTGCACAGGTGTTTGTTACAGCCATACAAACGATGCCTGAAAAGTGCAGCCTGCAACTCAAATAAAAGTGTTTTTTCCCTGCCCCAACTTGTACTTATTCCTCTCCTTATGGCGAATATTTCTTTAAATAATTATTCTAACCTTTATTCTATTCCTTCCTATAGTATACTAGATACTGTAAGTACCACGACCACGACCATGATTATAACAACCACGACCTAGATTATAACGACCACAACTATGATTATAACAACCACGACTATGATTATAACAAACACGACCAAAATTATAACAGCCAAAAATAAGATTATAACAAAGACGACCATGATTGTAACAAACACGACCATGATCATAACAACTAGGACCATGATGGTAACGGCCACGACCATGATGATAACAGCCACGACCATGATTATAACAACCACGACTATGATTAAAACACCTACGACTATGATCATAACCACGACCATGATAATAACAACCAAGATAATGATTATAACAATCACGACCATGATTTTAACAACCACGACCATGATTATAAAAACCACTTCCATGATCATAACAACCAGGATGTGATAATGGCTTACGACCATGATTGTAACCGATATGATTATAACAACCAAGACTATGATTATAACAACCACGACCGTGATTATAACAACCATGACCATGACTATAACAACCACGATCATGATTATAACAACCACGAATTTAACAACCCTGACCATGATTATAACAGCAACGACCGTGATTATAACAACCACAGCCATGATTATAGCAACCACGCCTATGATCATAACCACGACCATGATCATAACAACCACGACAATCATTATAACAACCACGACCATGATTATAATATACGACCGCCAGTTTTAGCAACCCGACCGTGATTTTGTAACCACGACCATGGGTGTAACATGCAGGTCTGCAACAAGCACGACCATGATTATAACAACCACGACCATGATTATAACAACCACGACCATGAATATAACAACCACGACTATGATTATAACAACCACGACCATGATTATAACAACCACGACCATGTTTATAACAACCACGACCATGATAATAACAAACAAGACCATGATTATAATAACCGAGACCATGATTATAACAACCACGACCATGATTATAATAACCGCGACCATGATTATAACACCTACGAATTATGATCAGAACCACGACCATGATAATAACTTCCACGACCATGATTATAACAACCACGACCATGATTATATCAACCACGACCATGATTATAACAACTAGGACCATGATGATAACGGCCACGACCATGATGATAACAGCCACTACCATGATTATAACAACTACGACCGTCATCATAACCACCACGACCATGATTATATCCACGACCATGATTATAACAAATACGACCATGATTACAACAATCACGACCACAATTATAACAATCACGACCATGATTATAACAACCACGACCATGATAATAACAACCAAGGGCCATTATTACAACAACCACGACAATGATCATAACAACCACGACCATGATTATTACAACCACGACCATGATTATAACAACTAAGACCATGATGATAACGACAATGACCATTATCATAACAGCCACGACGATGAATATAACAACCACGACCATGATTATAATAACCGCGACCATGATAATAACAACCACGACCATGATTATAACAACCACTACCATGATTATAATAACCACGACCATGATTATAATAACCGCGACCATGATTATAATAACCACGACCATGATTATAATAACCGCAACCATGATTATAACATCCACGACTATGATTATAACAACTACGACCATGATTATAACAACCTCGACCATGATTTTAACAACCACGACCATGATTATAACAACCACTACCATGATTATAACAACCACGACCATGATTATAATAACCGCGACCATGATTACAACAATCACGACCATGATTATAATAAGCGCGACCATGATTATAACAACCACGACTATGAATATAACAACCACTACCGCGGTGCCAACAACGCGACCGCCCGGTGCTGCCAACCACGATGTGATTATAACAACCACGACCGCCCAGTTATAGCCACGACCGCCAGTTATAATAACCGCGACGCGGTGCTTGACCTGATTATAACAACCAATACCATGATCATAACCACGACCGTGATTATTACAACCACAAACATGATTATAACAACCACGACCATGATTATAATAACCACGACCATGATTATAACAACCACGACCCTGATTATAACAACCACTACCATGATCATAACCACAACCGTGATTATTACAACCACAAACATGATTATAACAACCACGACCATGATTATAACAAATACGACCATGATTACAACAATCACGACCACAATTATAACAATCACGACCATGATTATAACAACCACGACCATGATAATAACAACCAAGGGCCATTATTACAACAACCACGATTATGATCATAACAACCACGACCATGATTATAACAACCACGACCATGATTATAACAACTAAGACCATGATGATAACGACAATGACCATTATCATAACAGCCACGACGATGAATATACTTAACCGACCGCGTTTACCAATAACCTGCGACCATGATTTATAACACCTGCAATTGTGATCAGGGCAAACCGTGCTTCCGACCGCGATTGCCAACAACCACGACCGCCAGTTATGTCAGCGACCATGATTATAACCAACTATGAGACCATGTTTGATAACGGCCGACGCCAGTGATAACAGCCACTACCATGATTATATAACCGACCCGTCATCTGTAACCGCGACCGCGGTTATATCACGACAGTTTTAACAACCGACCGCGGTTATAACAACCGTATGATTACTAACAGGCGACCATGATTATAACGGCAGACGCGAACTTAACCACGACCATGATAATAACAACCGAACCATGATTATAACAACCACGACCATGAATATAACAACCACGACTATGATTATAACAACCACGACTATGATTATAACAACCACGACCATGATTATAACAACCACGACCATGTTTATAACAACCACGACCATGATAATAACAAACAAGACCATGATTATAATAACCGCGACCATGATTATAACAACCACGACCATGATTATAATAACCGCGACCATGATTATAACACCTACGAATTATGATCAGAACCACGACCATGATAATAACTTCCACGACCATGATTATAACAACCACGACCATGATTATATCAACCACGACCATGATTATAACAACTAGGACCATGATGATAACGGCCACGACCATGATGATAACAGCCACTACCATGATTATAACAACTACGACCGTCATCATAACCACCACGACCATGATTATATCCACGACCATTATTATAACAAATACGACCATGATTACAACAATCACGACCACAATTATAACAATCACGACCATGATTATAACAACCACGACCATGATAATAACAACCAAGGGTCATTATTACAACAACCACAACTATGATCATAACAACCACGACCATGATTATAACAACCACGACCATGATTATAACAACTAAGACCATGATGATAACGACAATGAACATTATCATAACAGCCACGACGATGAATATAACAACTACGACCATGATTATAATAACCGCGACCATGATAATAACAACCACGACCATGATTATAACAACCACTACCATGATTATAACAACCACGACCATGATTATAATAACCGCGACCATGATTATAATAACCACGACCATGATTATAATAACCGCAACCATGATTATAACATCCACGACTATGATTATAACAACTACGACCATGATTATAACAACCTCGACCATGATTTTAACAACCACGACCATGATTATAACAACCACTACCATGATTATAACAACCACGACCATGATTATAATAACCGCGACCATGATTACAACAATCACGACCATGATTATAATAAGCGCGACCATGATTATAACAACCACGACTATGAATATAACAACCACTACCATGATTATAACAACCACGACCGCCAGTTACTGCCAACCCGTCATGATTATAACAACCACGACCGCCAGTTATAACAACCGACCATGATTCTCATAACCCGCGACCGCTGATTATAACAACCCGACCTGATTGCAACAACCAATACCATGATCATAACCACGACCGTGATTATTGCAACCACAAACATGATTATAACAACCACGACCATGATTATAATAACCACGACCTTGATTACTAACATACGACCCTGATTATAACAACCACTACCATGATCATAACCACAGCGCGTTGTACAACCACAAACATGATTATAAACAACTTCACGACCATGATTATAACAAATACGACCATGATTACAACAATCACGACCACAATTATAACAATCACGACCATGATTATAACAACCACGACCATGATAATAACAACCAAGGGCCATTATTACAACAACCACGACTATGATCATAACAACCACGACCATGATTATAACAACCACGACCATGATTATAACAACTAAGACCATGATGATAACGACAATGACCATTATCATAACAGCCACGACGATGAATATAACAACCACGACCATGATTATAATAACCGCGACCATGATTATAACACCTACGAATTATGATCAGAACCACGACCATGATAATAACTTCCACGACCATGATTATAACAACCACGACCATGATTATATCAACCACGACCATGATTATAACAACTAGGACCATGATGATAACGGCCACGACCATGATGATAACAGCCACTACCATGATTATAACAACTACGACCGTCATCATAACCACCACGACCATGATTATATCCACGACCGGTTTTAACAACCCGACCATGATTGTGTAACAAACGCGCCCGCGGTTATACGCCAAGGCGAATACCCAGTTATAACGCCACGACCGCCAGACAACCACGACCATGATAATAACAGCCGAACCGCGCTGATTATAACAACCACGACCATGAATATAACAACCACGACTATGATTATAACAACCACGACTATGATTATAACAACCACGACCATGATTATAACAACCACGACCATGTTTATAACAACCACGACCATGATAATAACAAACAAGACCATGATTATAATAACCGCGACCATGATTATAACAACCACGACCATGATTATAATAACCGCGACCATGATTATAACACCTACGAATTATGATCAGAACCACGACCATGATAATAACTTCCACGACCATGATTATAACAACCACGACCATGATTATATCAACCACGACCATGATTATAACAACTAGGACCATGATGATAACGGCCACGACCATGATGATAACAGCCACTACCATGATTATAACAACTACGACCGTCATCATAACCACCACGACCATGATTATATCCACGACCATTATTATAACAAATACGACCATGATTACAACAATCACGACCACAATTATAACAATCACGACCATGATTATAACAACCACGACCATGATAATAACAACCAAGGGTCATTATTACAACAACCACAACTATGATCATAACAACCACGACCATGATTATAACAACCACGACCATGATTATAACAACTAAGACCATGATGATAACGACAATGAACATTATCATAACAGCCACGACGATGAATATAACAACTACGACCATGATTATAATAACCGCGACCATGATAATAACAACCACGACCATGATTATAACAACCACTACCATGATTATAACAACCACGACCATGATTATAATAACCGCGACCATGATTATAATAACCACGACCATGATTATAATAACCGCAACCATGATTATAACATCCACGACTACGATTATAACAACCACGACCATGATTATAACAACCTCGACCATGATTTTAACAACCACGACCATGATTATAACAACCACTACCATGATTATAACAACCACGACCATGATTATAATAACCGCGACCATGATTACAACAACCACGACCATGATTATAATAAGCGCGACCATGATTATAACAACCACGACTATGAATATAACAACCACTACCATGATTATAACAACCACGACCATGATTACACATAACAACCACGATCATGATTATAACAACCACGACCATGATTATAACAACCACGACCGCAGTTATAATAACCGCTGACCACTTCAGATTCCGCCAACAACACGACCTGATTATAACAACCGCCACCATGATCATAGCGCCACGACCGCCAGGTTATTACAACCACAAACGCGGATTATAACAGCACGACCATGATTATAATAACCGACCATGATTATAACCGGCCTGATTATGGCAACCACTACCGCAGTCACCAACCACAACCGTGATGCCGCCACAAAACATGATTATAACAACCACGACCATGATTATAATAATAACCGCGACCGCCCAGTTATAACAACCACGACCGCCCAATTATAACAACAACTGGGACCGTGATGATAACGGCCACGACCTGATGATAACAACCGATATGATTATAACAACCCATGATTATACAACGACCATGATTATAACAACCACGACCATGATTATAACAACCACGACCATGATTATAACAACCACGACCATGATTATAACAACTACGACCGTGATCATAACCACCACCACCATGATTATATCCACGACCATGATTATAACAAACACGACCATGATGATAACAATCACGACTATAGTTATAACAATCACGAACATGATTATAACAACCACGACCATGATAATAACAACCAAGACCAGTATTATAACAACCACGGCCATGATTATAACAAAAACGACCATGATTATAACAACCACGACCATAATTATAACAACCACGACCATGATTATAACAAACACGACTATGATTACAACAACCTCGACTATGATCATTACAACTACGACCATGATTATAACAACCACGACCAGATTATAACAACAGGACCGCGGTATTAACGGCCACGACCGCAGTGATAACAACCGACCACGATTATAACAACCACGACCATGATTATAACAACTACGACCGTGATGATAACCACCACGACCATGATTATATCCACGACCATGATTAAAACAACCACGACAACGATAATAACAACCAAGACCATTATTATAACAACAACGACCATGATTTTAACAACCACGACCATGATTATAACAACCACGACCACGATTATAACAACCACGACAATGATTATAACAACCTCGACTATGATTATAACAACCTCGACTATGATCATTACGACCACGACCATGAAAATAACTACCACGGCCATGATTATAACAACTAGGACCATGATGATAACGGCCACGACTATGATGATAACAGCCACGACCATGATTATAACAAGCATGACCATGATTATAACAACCACGACCATGATAATATCAACCAAGACCATTATTATAACAACCACGACCATGATTTTAACAACCACGACCATGATTATAACATCCACGACAACGATTATAACAACCACGACCATGATTATAACAACCACGACTATGATAATAACAACCACGACTATGATTATAACAACCACGACTATGATTATAACAACCACGACCATGATTATAACAACCACGACCATGATTATAACAACCACGATCATGATTAAAACAACCACGATCATGATTATAACAACCACGCGCATGATTATAATAGCAACGACCATGATTATAACAACCACGACCATGATTATAACAACCACGACTATGATTATAACAACCACGACCATGATTATAACAACCACGACTATAATTATAACAACCTCGACTATGATCATTACAACCACGACCATGATTATAACAACCGCGACCATGATTATTACAACTGGGACCACGATGATAACGGCCACGACTATGATGATAACAGCCACGACCATGATTATAACAACCACGACTATGATTATAACACCTATGACTATGATCATAACCACGACCATGATAATAACAGCCAAGACAATGATTATAAAAACCACGACCATGATTATAACAACCACAACCATGATTATAACAACCACGATCATGATTATAACAACCACGATTATAACAACCACGACTATGATTATAACAACACGAACATGATTATAACAACCACGACCGTGTTATAACAACCACGACCATGATTATAACAACTAAGACCATGATTATAACAACCACGCCCATGATTATAATCACAACGACCATGATTGTAACAACCACGACCATGATTATAACAACCACGACCATGAACATAACAACCACGACCATGATTTTAACAACCACGACCATAATTATAACAGCCACGACTATGATTATAACAACCTCTTCCATGATTATAACAACCACGACAATAATTATAACAAACACGACCATGATTATAACGACCACAACTATGATTATAACAATAATGACTTTGATTTTAACAAACACGACCATGGTCATAACAACCACGACCATGATTTTATCAACCACGACCATGATTATAACAGCCACGACTATGATTATAACAACCTCTTCCATGATTATAACAACCACGACAATGATTATAACAACCCCAACCATGATTATAACAACCACGACCATGAATATAACAACCACGACTATGATTATAACAACCACGACTATGATTATAACAACCACGACCATGATTATAACAACCACGACCATGTTTATAACAACCACGACCATGATAATAACAAAGACCATGATTATAATAACCGCGACCATGATTACAACAACCACAACCATGATTATAATAACCGCGACCATGATTATAACACCTACGAATTATGATCAGAAACACGACCATGATAATAACTTCCACGACCATGATTACAACAACCACGACCATGATTATAACAACCACGACCATGATTATAACCGCCCGAGGACCATGATGATAACGTCGACCATGATGATAACAGCCGACAGTTATAACAGCCACGACCGCCAGTTATAACTACCACCGTGATCATAACAACCACGACCATGATTATATCCACGACCCAGTTATAACAAAATACGACCGCCAGTTACAACAATCACGACCACAATTATAACAATCACGACCATGATTATAACAACCGACCATGATAATAACAACCAAGACCATTATTATAACAACCACGACTATGATCATAACAACCGACCATGATTATAACAGCCGAGCCACGGTTGCAACAACGAGCCATTATTAACGACAATGACCATTATCACTAACAGCCGGCGTGAATATAACAACCACGACCATGATTATAATAACCGCGACCGCTGATTACCCAACAACCACGACAATGATTATAACAACCACTACCATGGTTATAACAACCACTACCATGATCATAACCTCGACCATGATTATAACAACCACGACCTTGATTATAACAACCACTACCATGATTATAACAACCACGACCATGATTGCCTGGCCCACAACCGCCAGTTATAACAACCTCGACCATGATTATAACAACCACGACCTTGATTATAACAACCACTACCATGATTATAACAACCACGACCATGATTATAATAACCGCGACCATGATTATAACAACCACGACCATGATTATAATTAGCGTGACCATGATTATAACAACCACGACTATGATTATAACAACCACTACCATGATTATAACAACCACGACCATGATTATAACAACCACGATCATGATTATAACAACCACGAACATGATTATAACAACCACGACCATGATTATACTAACCGCGACCATGATTATAACAACCACGACCCTGATTATAACAACCACTACCATGATCATAACCGCGTTACAAACCACAATCGCTGATTGCCAGCCACGACCGCCGGTTATAGCCAACCTTATGACCGCCAGTTATGCTCGCTTCGAGCTATGATTGCCAACAACCGTAGCGATTCGCAACAACCGATATGATTACGCCTTAAGCACGACCATGATTATAACAACTTCCATTCGCCAGTTATAACAACTACGACGCAGTGATCTGTAATACCACCACCATGGTCCTCATCCCACGACCAGTTATAACAAGCACATTACCGCGTTATGATGCGATACTGGTTATAACAATCACGACCATGATTCTAACAACCACGACCATGATAATAACAACCAAGACCAGTATTATAACAACCACGGCCATGATTTTAACAAAAACGACCATGATTATAACAACCACGACCATGATTATATCAACCACGACCATGATTATAACAAACACGACTATGATTACAACAACCTCGACTATGATCATTACAACTACGACCATGATTATAACAACCACGACCATGATTATAACAACTAGGACCATGATGATAACGGCCACGACCATGATGATAACAACCACGACCACGATTATAACAACCACGACCATGATTATAACAACTACGACCGTGATGATAACCACCACGACCATGATTATATCCACGACCATGATTATAACATCCACGACAACGATAATAACAACCAAGACCATTATTATAACAACCACGACCATGATTTTAACAACCACGACCATGATTATAACAACCACGACCACGATTATAACAACCACGACAATGATTATAACAACCACGACTATGATTATAACAACCTCGACTATAATCATTAAGACCACGACCATGAAAATAACTACCACGACCATTATTATAACAACTACGACCATGATGATAACGGCCACGACCATTATGATAACAGCCACGACCATGATTATAACAACCACGACTGTGATTATAACACCTACGACTATGATCATAACCACGACAATGATAATAACAACCAAGACAATGATTACAACAACCATGACCATGATGATAACAACCACGACCATGATCATAACAACCACGACCATGATTTTAACAACCACGACCATGATTATAACAGCCACGACTATGATTATAACAACCTCTTCCATGATTGTAACAACCACGACAATGATTATAACAAACACGACCGCCAGAACATAGCAACTGGTTAACAACCACGACCATTATTATAACAGCCACGACTATGATTATAACAACCTCTTCCATGATTATAACAACCACGACAATGATTATAACAAACACGACCATGATTATAACGACCACAACTATGATTATAACAATAATGACTATGATTATAACAAACACGACCATGATTATAAGAACCACCACTATGATGATACCGGCCACGACCATGATGATAACAACCACGACCATGATGATAACAACCACGACCATGATTTTAACAACCACGACCATGATTATAACAGCCACGACTATGATTATAACAACCTCTTCCATGATTATAACAACCACGACAATGATTATAACATCCCCAACCATGATTATAACAACCACGACCATGAATATAACAACCACGACTATGATTATAACAACCACGACTATGATTATAACAACCACGACCATGATTATAACAACCACGACCATGTTTATAACAACCACGACCATGATAATAACAAAGAAGACCATGATTGTAATAACCGCGACCATGATTACAACAACCACGACCATGATTATAATAACCGCGACCATGATTATACCACCTACGAATTATGATCAGAAACACGACCATGATAATAACTTCCACGACCATGATTATAACAACCACGACCATGATGATAACGGCCACGACCATGATGATAACAGCCACGACAATGATTATAACAGCCACGACCATGATTATAACAACTACCACCGTGATCATAACCACCACGACCATGATTATATCCACGACCATGATTATAACAAATACGACCATGATTACAACAATCACGACCACAATTATAACAATCACGACCATGAATATAACAACCACGACCATGATAATAACAACCAAGACCATTGTTATAACAACCACGACTATGATCATAACAACCACGACCATGATTATAACAACCACGACCATGATTATAACAACTTAGACCATGATGATAACGACAATGACCATTATCATAACAGCCACGGCGATGAATATAACAACCACGACCATGATTATAATAACCGCGACCATGATTATAACAACCACGACTATAATTATAACAACCACGACCATGATTATAACAACCACGACCACGATTATAACAACCACGACAATGATTATAACAACCACGACTATGATTATAACAACCTCGACTATAATCATTACAACCACGACCATGAAAATAACTACCACGACCATTATTATAACAACTACGACCATGATGATAACGGCCACGACCATGATGATAACAGCCACGACCATGATTATAACAACCACGACTGTGATTATAACACCTACGACTATGATCATAACCACGACAATGATAATAACAACCAAGACAATGATAACAACAACCACGACCATGATTAAAACAACCACGACTATGATAATAACAACCACGACCATGATTATAACAATCACGACTATGATTATAACAACCACAACCATGATTATAACAACCACGACCATGATTCAACAACCACGACCATGATTATTACAACCAGGACCATAATCATAACCACGTCCATGATTATAACAACCACAACCATGATTATAACAACCACGACCATGATTATAACAACCACGGTTATAACAACCACGACTATGATTATAACAACACGAACATGATTATAACAACCACGACCGTGTTATAACAACCACGACCATGATTATAACAACCAAGACCATGATTATAACAACCACGCCCATGATTATAATAACAACGACCATGATTATAACATCCACGACCATGATTATAACAACCACGACCATGATCATAACAACCACGACCATGATTTTAACAACCACGACCATTAATATATAACAACCACGAACATAGTTATAACAGCCACGACTATAGTTATAACAAAACGACTATGATTATATAGCGACCGTGATTATAACAAACACAAACCGGGATTATAACAAAACGACAATGATTATAACAACCACTACCATGGTTATAACAACCACTACCATGATCATAACCTCGACCATGATTATAACAACCACGACCTTGATTATAACAACCACTACCATGATTATAACAACCACGACCATGATTATAATAACCGCGACCATGATTATAACAACCACGACCATGATTATAATTAGCGTGACCATGATTATAACAACCACGACTATGATTATAACAACCACTACCATGATTATAACAACCACGACCATGATTATAACAACCACGATCATGATTATAACAACCACGAACATGATTATAACAACCACGACCATGATTATACTAACCGCGACCATGATTATAACAACCACGACCCTGATTATAACAACCACTACCATGATCATAACCATGACCGTGATTATTACAACCACAAACATGATTATAACAACCACGACCATGATTATAATAACCGCGACCATGATTACCAACAACTACGACTATAATTATAACAACCACGACCATGATTATAACAACCACGACCATGATTATAACAACCACGACCATGATTATAACAACCATGACCGCCAGTTATACAACAACTACGACCATGATCACCAACCACCACCACCATGATTATATAAAACCGCCAGTTATAACAAACACGACCATGATTATAACAATCACGACCATGGTTGTAACATCACGACCATGATTCTAACAACCACGACCATGATAATAACAACCAAGACCAGTATTATAACAACCACGGCCATGATTTTAACAAAAACGACCATGATTATAACAACCACGACCATGATTATAACAACCACGACCATGATTATAACAAACACGACCATGATTATAACAACCACGACCATGAACATAACCACGACCATGATTATAACAACCACGACTATGATTATAACAAAACGACAATGATTATAACAACCACTACCATGGTTATAACAACCACTACCATGATCATAACCACGACCATTATTATAACAACCACAACCATGATTATAACAACCACGACCATGATTATAACAACGAGGACCATGATGATAACGTCCACGACCATGATGATAACAGCCACGACAATGATTATAACAGCCACGACCATGATTATAACAACTACCACCGTGATCATAACCACCACGACCATGATTATATCCACGACCATGATTATAACAAATACGACCATGATTACAACAATCACGACCACAATTATAACAATTACGACCATGATTATAACAACCACGACCATGATAATAACAACCAAGACCATTATTATAACAACCACGACTATGATCATAACAACCACGACCATGATTATAACAACCACGACCATGATTATAACAACTTAGACCATGATGATAACGACAATGACCATTATCATAACAGCCACGGCGATGAATATAACAACCACGACCATGATTATAATAACCGCGACCATGATTATAACAACCACGACCATGATTATAACAACCTCTACCATGATTATAACAACCACGACCATGATTATAATAACCGCGACCATGATTATAATAACCACGACCATGATTATAATAACCGCAACCATGATTATAACAACCACGACTATGATTATAACAACCACAACCATGATTATAACAACCTCGACCATGATTATAACAACCACTACCGCCGATTATAACAACCACTACCGCCAGATTATAACAACCACGACCATGATTATAATAACCGCGACCATGATTATAACAACCACGACCATGATTATAATTAGCGTGACCATGATTATAACAACCACGACTATGATTATAACAACCACTACCATGATTATAACAACCACGACCATGAATATAACAACCACGATCATGATTATAACAACCACGAACATGATTATAACAACCACGACCATGATTATACTAACCGCGACCATGATTATAACAACCACGACCCTGATTATAACAACCACTACTATGATCATAACCATGACCGTGATTATTACAACCACAAACATGATTATAACAACCACGACCATGATTATAATAACCGCGACCATGATTATAACAACTACGACTATAATTATAACAACCACGACCATGATTATAACTACCACGACCATGATTATAACAACCACGACCATGATTATAACAACCACGACCATGATCATAACAACTACGACCGTGATCATAACCACCACCACCATGATTATATCCACGACCATGATTATAACAAACACGACCATGATTATAACAATCACGACCATAGTTATAACAATCACGACCATGATTCTAACAACCACGACCATGATAATAACAACCAAGACCAGTATTATAACAACCACGGCCATGATTTTAACAAAAACGACCATGATTATAACAACCACGACCATGATTATAACAACCACGACCATGATTATAACAAACACGACTATGATTACAACAACCTCGACTATGATCATTACAACTACGACCATGATTATAACAACCACGACCATGATTATAACAACTAGGACCATGATGATAACGGACACGACCATGATGATAACAACCACGACCACGATTATAACAACCACGACCATGATTATAACAACTACGACCGTGATGATAACCACCACGACCATGATTATATCCACGACCATGATTATACCACCACGACAACGATAATAACAACCAAGACCATTATTATAACAACCACGACCATGATTTTAACAACCACGACCATGATTATAACAACCACGACCACGATTATAACAACCACGACAATGATTATAACAACCACGACTATGATTATAACAACCTCGACTATAATCATTAAGACCACGACCATGAAAATAACTACCACGACCATTATTATAACAACTACGACCATGATGATAACGGCCACGACCATTATGATAACAGCCACGACCATGATTATAACAACCACGACTGTGATTATAACACCTACGACTATGATCATAACCACGACAATGATAATAACAACCAAGACAATGATTACAACAACCATGACCATGATGATAACAACCACGACCATGATCATAACAACCACGACCATGATTTTAACAACCACGACCATGATTATAACAGCCACGACTATGATTATAACAACCTCTTCCATGATTGTAACAACCACGACAATGATTATAACAAACACAACCATGATTATAACGACCACAACTATGATTATAACAATAATGACTATGATTATAACAAACACGACCATGATTATAAGAACCACCACTATGATGATACCGGCCACGACCATGATGATAACAACCACGACCATGATCATAACAACCACGACCATGATAACAACCACGACCATGATTATAACAGCCACGACTATGATTATAACAACCTCTTCCATGATTATAACAACCACGACAATGATTATAACATCCCCAACCATGATTATAACAACCACGACCATGAATATAACAACCACGACTATGATTATAGCAACCACGACTATGATTATAACAACCACGACCATGATTATAACAACCACGACCATGTTTATAACAACCACGACCATGATAATAACAAAGAAGACCATGATTGTAATAACCGCGACCATGATTACAACAACCACGACCATGATTATAATAACCGCGACCATGATTATACCACCTACGAATTATGATCAGAAACACGACCATGATAATAACTTCCACGACCATGATTATAACAACCACGACCATGATTATAACAACCACGACCATGATTATAACAACTAGGACCATGATGATAACGGCCACGACCATGATGATAACAGCCACGACAATGATTATAACAGCCACGACCATGATTATAACAACTACCACCGTGATCATAACCACCACGACCATGATTATATCCACGACCATGATTATAACAAATACGACCATGATTACAACAATCACGACCACAATTATAACAATCACGACCATGATTATAACAACCACGACCATGATAATAACAACCAAGACCATTATTATAACAACCACGACTATGATCATAACAACCACGACCATGATTATAACAACCACGACCATGATTATAACAACTTAGACCATGATGATAACGACAATGACCATTATCATAACAGCCACGGCGATGAATATAACAACCACGACCATGATTATAATAACCGCGACCATGATTATAACAACCACGACTATAATTATAACAACCACGACCATGATTATAACAACCACGACCACGATTATAACAACCACGACAATGATTATAACAACCACGACTATGATTATAACAACCTCGACTATAATCATTACGACCACGACCATGAAAATAACTACCACGACCATTATTATAACAACTACGACCATGATGATAACGGCCACGACCATGATGATAACAGCCACGACCATGATTATAACAACCACGACTGTGATTATAACACCTACGACTATGATCATAACCACGACAATGATAATAACAACCAAGACAATGATAACAACAACCACGACCATGATTAAAACAACCACGACTATGATAATAACAACCACGACCATGATTATAACAATCACGACTATGATTATAACAACCACAACCATGATTATAACCACCACGACCATGATTATAACAACCACGATCATGATTAAAACAACCACGACCATGATTATAACAACCACGACCATGATTATAACAACATCGACTATGATTATAACAACCACGACCATGATTATAACAACCGACCGCTGATTATATCAACTGGGACCATGATGATAACAGCCAAGACAATGATTATAGCAACAACACGACCATGATGACCATAATCATGATTATCGTGGACCATGATTATGTTTCCTATGATTATAACAACACGAACGACAACGACCGTGATTGTACAAAGACCATGATTATAACAACCACGCCCATGATTATAATAACAACGACCATGATTATAACATCCACGACCATGATTATAACAACCACGACCATGATCATAACAACCACGACCATGATTTTAACAACCACGACCATGATTATAACAACCACGACCATGATTATAATAACCGCGACCATGATTATAATAACCACGATCATGATTATAATAACCGCAACCATGATTATAACACCCACGACTATGATTTTAACAACCACGACCATGATTAGAACAACCTCGACCATAATTATAACACCACGACCATGATTATAACTACCACTACCATGATTATAACAACCACGACCATGATTATAATAACCGCGACCATGATTATAACAACCACGACCATGATTATAATAAGCGCGACCATGATTATAACAACCACGACTATGATTATAACAACCAAGACCATGTTTATAACAACCACGACCATGATTATAACAATCACGACCATGATTATAACAACCACGACCAAGATTATAACAACCACGACCATGATTATAACAACCACGACCACGATTATAACAACCACGACCATGATTAAAACAACCATGACTATGATTATAACAACCACGACTATGATTATAACAACGACGACTAAAATTACAACAACCTCGACTATGATCATTACGACCACGACCATGAAAATAACTACCACGACCATGATTATAACAACTTGGACCTTGATGATATCGGCCACGAACATGGTGATAACAGCCACGACCATGATTATAACAACCACGACTGTGATTATAACAACCACGACCATGATTATAATAACCACGACTATGATAATAACAAACACGACCATGCTTATAACAACCACGACTATGATTATAACAACCACGACCATGATTATAACAACCACGACCATGATTATAACAACCACGATCATGATTAAAACAACCACGACCATGATTATAACAACCACGCCCATGATTATAACAACGACCATGATTATAACAACCAAGACTATGATTATAAGCCACGACCATGATTATAACAACCACGACTGGTGTTATAACACCTCGACTATGATCATTACAGCCGACCATGAGTTATAACAACCACGACCGCCGATTATAACAACTGGGACCATGATGATAACGGCCCACGACTATGATGATAACAGCCACGACCATGATTATAACAACCACGACAATGATTATAACACCTACGAACATGATCATAACCCCGACCATGATAATAACAGCCAAGACAATGATTATAACAACCGACCATGATTTCAACAACCACGACCGCGAGTTATAACAACCACGTCCATGATTATAACATCCAGGACCATAATCGTAACCACGACCATGATTATAACAACCACAACCATGATTATAACAACCACGACCATGATTATAACAACCACAATTATAACAATCACGACTATGATTATAACAACACGAACATGATTATAACAACCACGACCGTGATTACAACAACCACGACCATGATTATAACAACCAAGACCATGATTATAACAACCACGCCCATGATTATAATAACAACGACCATTATTATAACAACCACGACCATGATTATAACAACCACGACCATGATCATAACAACCACGACCATAATTTTAACAACCACGACCATGATTATAACAACCACGACTATGATTATAACAACCACGACTGTGATTATAACAACCACGACCATGTTTATAACAACCACTACCATGAATATGACAACCACGACCATGGCTCTAACAACCACTTCCATGATTACAACAACCACGACAATGATCATAACAAACACGACCATGATTATAACGACCACAACTATGATTATAACAACCACGTCTATGATTATAACAACACGATCTTGATTATAACAACCATGACTATGATTATAACAAACACGACCATGATTATAACAACCACGACTATGATTATAACAACCTCAACTATGATCATTACAACCACGACCTTGATTATAACAACCACAACTATGATTATAACAACCTCTTCCATGATTATAACAACCACGACAATGATTATAACAAACACGACCATGATTATAACGACCACAACTATGATTATAACAATAACGACTATGATTATAACAAACACGACCATGATTATAAGAACCACCACTATGATGATAACGGCCACGACCATGATGAGAACAACCACGACTATGATGATAACGGCCACGACCATGATGATAACAGCTACTACCATGATTATAACAACCACGACTATGATTATAACACCTACGACTATGATCATAACCACGACCATGATAATAACAACCAAGACAATGATTATAACAACCACGACCATGATTTTAACAACAACGACCATGATTATAATAACCACTTCCATGATTATAACAACCAGGACTATGATCGTAACCACAACCATGATTATAACAACCACAACCATGATTATAACAACCACGACCATGATTATAACAACCACGACCGTGAATATAACAACCAATACCATGAATATAACAACCACGACCATGATTATAACAACCACGCCCATGATTATAGTAACCACGACCATGATTATAACAACCATGACCATGATTATAACAACCACGACCATGATAATAACAACCAAGACCATTATTATAACAACCACGACTATGATCATAACAACCACGACCATGATTATAACAACCACGACCATGATTATAACAACTTAGACCATGATGATAACGACAATGACCATTATCATAACAGCCACGGCGATGAATATAACAACCACGACCATGATTATAATAACCGCGACCATGATTATAACAACCACGACTATAATTATAACAACCACGACCATGATTATAACAACCACGACCACGATTATAACAACCACGACAATGATTATAACAACCACGACTATGATTATAACAACCTCGACTATAATCATTACGACCACGACCATGAAAATAACTACCACGACCATTATTATAACAACTACGACCATGATGATAACGGCCACGACCATGATGATAACAGCCACGACCATGATTATAACAACCACGACTGTGATTATAACACCTACGACTATGATCATAACCACGACAATGATAATAACAACCAAGACAATGATAACAACAACCACGACCATGATTAAAACAACCACGACTATGATAATAACAACCCACGACCATGATTATAACAACCACGACCATGATTATAACACCACGACCATGATTATAACAACCACGACCATGATTATAACAACCACGATCATGATTATAACAACCACGACCATGATTATAACAACCACGACCATGATTATAACAACACCGACCATAATAACCACCTCATGATTATAACAACCACGACCATGATTATAACAACCACGACCACTGGGACCATGATGATAACAGCCAAGACAATGATTATAAAAACCACGACCATGATTTCAACAACCACGACCATATTATACAACCAGGACCATAATCATAACCACGTCCATGATTATAACAACCACAACCATGATTATAACAACCACGACCATGATTATAACAACCACGGTTATAACAACCACGACTATGATTATAACAACACGAACATGATTATAACAACCACGACCGTGTTATAACAACCACGACCATGATTATAACAACCAAGACCATGATTATAACAACCACGCCCATGATTATAATAACAACGACCATGATTATAACATCCACGACCATGATTATAACAACCACGACCATGATCATAACAACCACGACCATGATTTGAATAAATCACTTAATTTCATGATTATGTAACAACTACGACCATGATTATAATAACCGCGACCATGATTATAATAACCACGATCATGATTATAATAACCGCAACCATGATTATAACACCCACGACTATGATTTTAACAACCACGACCATGATTAGAACAACCTCGACCATAATTATAACACCACGACCATGATTATAACTACCACTACCATGATTATAACAACCACGACCATGATTATAATAACCGCGACCATGATTATAACAACCACGACCATGATTATAATAAGCGCGACCATGATTATAACAACCACGACTATGATTATAACAACCAAGACCATGTTTATAACAACCACGACCATGATTATAACAATCACGACCATGATTATAACAACCACGACCAAGATTATAACAACCACGACCATGATTATAACAACCACGACCACGATTATAACAACCACGACCATGATTAAAACAACCATGACTATGATTATAACAACCACGACTATGATTATAACAACGACGACTAAAATTACAACAACCTCGACTATGATCATTACGACCACGACCATGAAAATAACTACCACGACCATGATTATAACAACTTGGACCTTGATGATATCGGCCACGAACATGGTGATAACAGCCACGACCATGATTATAACAACCACGACTGTGATTATAACAACCACGACCATGATTATAATAACCACGACTATGATAATAACAAACACGACCATGCTTATAACAACCACGACTATGATTATAACAACCACGACCATGATTATAACAACCACGACCATGATTATAACAAATCACGATCATGATTAAAACAACCACGACCATGATTAACAACCACTTCCATGATTGCATTAACAACGACCATGATTATAACAACCACGACCATGATTATAACAACCACGACTATGATTATAACAACCACGACCATGATTATAACAACCACGACTGTGATTATAACAACCTCGACTATGATCATTACAACCACGACCATGATTATAACAACCACGACCATGATTATAACAACTGGGACCATGATGATAACGGCCACGACTATGATGATAACAGCCACGACCATGATTATAACAACCACGACAATGATTATAACACCTACGAACATGATCATAACCACGACCATGATAATAACAGCCAAGACAATGATTTCAACAACCACGACCATGATTATAACAACCACGTCCATGATTATAACAACCAGGACCATAATCGTAACCACGACCATGATTATAACAGCCACAACCATGATTATAACAACCACGACCATGATTATAACAACCACAATTATAACAATCACGACTATGATTATAACAACACGAACATGATTATAACAACCACGACCGTGATTACAACAACCACGACCATGATTATAACAACCAAGACCATGATTATAAATAAACCACGCCCATGATTATAATAACACCGACCATTATTATAAATAAACTACGACCATGATTATAACAACCACGACCATGACTACCCCACACCATAATTTTAACAACTACGCACCATGATTATAACAACTACCTACTATGATTATAACAACCACGACCAGATTATAACAACTAATGACCATGTTTATAAATAAACTACTCACCATGAATATGAGACAACTACTTAATCATGGCCTTCCCAACAACCACTTCCATGACACAACAACCACGACAATGATCATAACAAACACGACCATGATTATAACGACCACAACTATGATTATAACAACCACGTCTATGATTATAACAAACACGATCTTGATTATAACAACCATGACTATGATTATAACAAACACGACCATGATTATAACAACCACGACTATGATTATAACAACCTCAACTATGATCATTACAACCACGACCATGATTATAACAACCACAACTATGATTATAACAACCTCTTCCATGATTATAACAACCACGACAATGATTATAACAAACACGACCATGATTATAACGACCACAACTATGATTATAACAATAACGACTATGATTATAACAAACACGACCATGATTATAAGAACCACCACTATGATGATAACGGCCACGACCATGATGAGAACCACCACGACTATGATGATAACGGCCACGACCATGATGATAACAGCTACTACCATGATTATAACAACCACGACTATGATTATAACACCTACGACTATGATCATAACCACGACCATGATAATAACAACCAAGACAATGATTATAACAACCACGACCATGATTTTAACAACAACGACCATGATTATAACAACCACTTCCATGATTATAACAACCAGGACTATGATCGTAACCACAACCATGATTATAACAACCACAACCATGATTATAACAACCACGACCATGATTATAACAACCACGACCGTGACTATAACAACCAATACCATGAATATAACAACCACGACCATGATTATAACAACCACGCCCATGACAGGTAACCACGACCATGAGATTATAACAACCATGACCATGATTATAACAACCACGACCATGATAATAACAACCAAGACCATTATTATAACAACCACGACTATGATCATAACAACCACGACCATGATTATAACAACCACGACCATGATTATAACAACTTAGACCATGATGATAACGACAATGACCATTATCATAACAGCCACGGCGATGAATATAACAACCACGACCATGATTATAATAACCGCGACCATGATTATAACAACCACGACTATAATTATAACAACCACGACCATGATTATAACAACCACGACCACGATTATAACAACCACGACAATGATTATAACAACCACGACTATGATTATAACAACCTCGACTATAATCATTACGACCACGACCATGAAAATAACTACCACGACCATTATTATAACAACTACGACCATGATGATAACGGCCACGACCATGATGATAACAGCCACGACCATGATTATAACAACCACGACTGTGATTATAACACCTACGACTATGATCATAACCACGACAATGATAATAACAACCAAGACAATGATAACAACAACCACGACCATGATTAAAACAACCACGACTATGATAATAACAACCACGACCATGATTATAACAATCACGACTATGATTATAACAACCACAACCATGATTATAACCACCACGACCATGATTATAACAACCACGATCATGATTAAAACAACCACGACCATGATTATAACAACCACGACCATGATTATAACAACATCGACTATGATTATAACAACCACGACCATGATTATAACAAACTAATGACCATGATTATATCAATCAACATGATGATGTCAGCCAAGACAATATTGCAAATAATTTCACCTACCGATTTTAACAACCACACCATGATTATAACTACCACGACTATGATCATAACCACGACCATGATTCTAACAACCACGACCATGATTTTAAAAACCACGACTAAGATTATAACAACTACGACCATGATTATAACAAAAACGACTATTATTATAACAACTATGACTATAATTATTTCACCCATGACCATGATTATAACACCTACGACTATGATCATAAACCACGGGCATGATCATAACGACAACCATGATTATAACAACCACGCCCATGATTATAAAACCACGAACCATGATTATAACATCCACGACCATGATTATAACAACCACGACCATGATCATAACAACCACGACCATGATTTTAACAACCACGACCATGATTATAACAACCACGACCATGATTATAATAACCGCGACCATGATTATAATAACCACGATCATGATTATAATAACCGCAACCATGATTATAACACCCACGACTATGATTTTAACAACCACGACCATGATTAGAACAACCTCGACCATAATTATAACACCACGACCATGATTATAACTACCACTACCATGATTATAACAACCACGACCATGATTATAATAACCGCGACCATGATTATAACAACCACGACCATGATTATAATAAGCGCGACCATGATTATAACAACCACGACTATGATTATAACAACCAAGACCATGTTTATAACAACCACGACCATGATTATAACAATCACGACCATGATTATAACAACCACGACCAAGATTATAACAACCACGACCATGATTATAACAACCACGACCACGATTATAACAACCACGACCATGATTAAAACAACCATGACTATGATTATAACAACCACGACTATGATTATAACAACGACGACTAAAATTACAACAACCTCGACTATGATCATTACGACCACGACCATGAAAATAACTACCACGACCATGATTATAACAACTTGGACCTTGATGATATCGGCCACGAACATGGTGATAACAGCCACGACCATGATTATAACAACCACGACTGTGATTATAACAACCACGACCATGATTATAATAACCACGACTATGATAATAACAAACACGACCATGCTTATAACAACCACGACTATGATTATAACAACCACGACCATGATTATAACAACCACGACCATGATTATAACAACCACCATCATGATTAAAACAACCACGACCATGATTATAACAACCACTCATGAGATTATAATAACAACGACCATGATTATAACAACCACGACCATGAGATTATAACAAACTACCTAATTCATGATTATAAATAAACTACCTAATTCATGATTATAAATAAACTCACGACTATGATGGTAACAAATCCCGACTATGATCATTACAAACCACGACCATGATTATAACAACCACGACCATGATTATAAATAATCCGGGACCATGATGATAACGGCCACGACTATGATGATAACAGCCACGACCATGATTATAACAACCACGACAATGATTATAACACCTACGAACATATTCAGCGAAACCACGACTTGATAACAGCCAAGACAATGATTATAACAACCACGACCATGATTTCAACAACCACGACCATGATTATAACAAACTACCGTCCATGATTATAACATCCAGGACCATAATCGTAACCACGACCATGATTATAACAACCACAACCATGATTATAACAACCACGACCATGATTATAACAACCACAATTATAACAATCACGACTATGATTATAACAACACGAACATGATTATAACAACCACGACCGTGATTACAACAACCACGACCATGATTATAACAACCAAGACCATGATTATAACAACCACGCCCATGATTATAATAACAACGACCATTATTATAACAACCACGACCATGATTATAACAACCACGACCATGATCATAACAACCACGACCATAATTTTAACAACCACGACCATGATTATAACAACCACGACTATGATTATAACAACCACGACTGTGATTATAACAACCACGACCATGTTTATAACAACCACTACCATGAATATGACAACCACGACCATGGCTCTAACAACCACTTCCATGATTACAACAACCACGACAATGATCATAACAAACACGACCATGATTATAACGACCACAACTATGATTATAACAACCACGTCTATGATTATAACAACACGATCTTGATTATAACAACCATGACTATGATTATAACAAACACGACCATGATTATAACAACCACGACTATGATTATAACAACCTCAACTATGATCATTACAACCACGACCATGATTATAACAACCACAACTATGATTATAACAACCTCTTCCATGATTATAACAACCACGACAATGATTATAACAAACACGACCATGATTATAACGACCACAACTATGATTATAACAATAACGACTATGATTATAACAAACACGACCATGATTATAAGAACCACCACTATGATGATAACGGCCACGACCATGATGAGAACAACCACGACTATGATGATAACGGCCACGACCATGATGATAACAGCTACTACCATGATTATAACAACCACGACTATGATTATAACACCTACGACTATGATCATAACCACGACCATGATAATAACAACCAAGACAATGATTATAACAACCACGACCATGATTTTAACAACAACGACCATGATTATAATAACCACTTCCATGATTATAACAACCAGGACTATGATCGTAACCACAACCATGATTATAACAACCACAACCATGATTATAACAACCACGACCATGATTATAACAACCACGACCGTGACTATAACAACCAATACCATGAATATAACAACCACGACCATGATTATAACAACCACGCCCATGATTATAGTAACCACGACCATGATTATAACAACCATGACCATGATTATAACAACCAACGAATTATGAATAACAACCACGACCATGATCATAACCACCACGCCATGATTATAACAGCCACGACCATGATTATAACAACCACGACCATGATTTTAAGCAAACACGACCGTGATTTTAACAACCACGACCATGATTATAACAACTACAACCATGATTATAACAATCACGACCATGATTATAACAACCACGACCATGATAATAACAACCACGACCATGATCATAACCACCACGGCCATGATTATAACAGCCACGACCATGATTATAACAACCACGACCATGATTTTAGCAACCACGACCGTGATTTTAACAACCACGACCATGATTATAACAACCACAACCGTGATTATAACAATCACGACCATGATCATAACAACCACGACCATGATTATAAGAAACACGACCATGATTATAACCACCACGACCATGATTATAACAACTACTACCATGATCATAACCACGATTACGATTATAACAACCACGACCATGATTATAAGAACCACGACCATGATTATAACAAACAACTATGAATATAACAAAACGACAATGATTATAACAACCACGACCGTGATTATAACAAACACGACCGTGATTATAACAAACACGACCATGATTATAACAAACACGACCATGAATATAACAACCACGACCATGAACATAACAACGACCATGATTATAACATCCACGAAAATGATTATAACAACCACTACCATAAATATAACAGCCACTACCATGATCATAACCACGACCATGATTTTAACAATCACGACAATGATTATAACTACCACGACCATGATTATAACAACCACGACCATAATTATGACAACAACGACTATGATTATAACAACCACCGCCATGATTATAACAACCACGACTATGATTATAACAACCTCGACTATGAACATTACAACCACGACCATGATTATAACAACCACGACCATGATCTTAACAACTAGGACAATGATGATGACGGCCACGACCATGATGATAGCAACCACGACCGTGATTGTAACAACCACGACCATGATTATAACAACTACGACCGTGATCATAACCACCACGACCATGATTATATCCACGACCATGATTATAACAAACACGACCATGATAATAACAACCAAGACCATTATTATAACAACCACGACCATAATTTTAACAACCACGACCATGATTATAACAACCACGACCATGATAATAACAACCAAGACCATTATTATAACAACAACGACCATAATTTTAACATCCACGACCATGATTATAACAACTACGACCGTGATCATAACCACCACAACCATGATTATATCCACCACCATGATTATATCAAACACGACCATGATAATAACAACCAAGACCATTATTACAACAATCACGACCATAATTATAACAATCACGACCATGATTATAACAACCACGACCATGATAATAACAACCAAGACCATTATTATAACAACCACGTCCATAATTGTAACAACCACGACCATAATTATAACAACCACGACCATGATTATAACATCCACGAACATGATTATAACAACCACGACTATGATTATAGCAACCACGACCATGATTATAACAACCACGACTATGATTATAACAACCTCGACTATGATCATTACAACCACGACCATGATTATAACAATCACGACCATGATTATAACAACTAGGACCATGATGATAACGACCACGACCATAATTATAACAACCACGACCATGATTATAACAACCACGACCATGATAATAACAACCAAGACCATTATAATAACAACCACGACCATGATTATAACAACTAGGACCAGGATGATAACGGCCACGACCATGATTATAACAACCACGACTATGATTATAACACCTACTATGATCATAACCACGACCATGATAATAACAACAAGACAATGATTATGATCATGATTATAACCACGACCATGATAATAACAACCAGACCATATAATAAAAACGACCATGAAACAACCACGACCGATTATAACAACAACGACCATGACTATAACAACCACGACCATGATTATAACAACCACGACTATGATTATAACACCTACGACTATGATCATAACCACGACCATGATAATAACAACCAAGACAATGATTATAACAACCACGATCATGATTATAACAACCACGACCATGATAATAACAACCAAGACCATTATAATAAAACAACGACCATGATTTATACAACCACGACCATGATTATAACAACAACGACCATGACTATAACAACCACGACCATGATTATAACAACCACGACTATGATTATAACAACCATGACCATGATTATAACAACCACGACCATGATTATAACAACCACGACCATGATTATAACAACTGGGACCATGATGATAACGTCCACGACCATGATTATAACAACCACGACTATGATTATAACACCTACGACTATTATTATAACAACTACGACCATGATTATAACAACTACGACTATGATTATAACAACTACGACCATGATTATAACAACCACGACTTTGATCATTACAACCACGACCATGATTATAACAACCACGACCATGATCATAACAACTAGGACCATGATGATAACGGCCACGACCATGATGATAACAACCACGACCATGATTATAACAACCACGACTATGATTAAAAAACCTATGACTTTGATCATAACTACGACCATGATAATAACAACCAAGGTAATGATTATAACAACCACCACCATAATTTTAACAACCACGACCATGATTATAAAACCACTTCCATGATCATAACAACCACGACCATGATCGTAACCAAGACCATGATTATAACAACCACAACCATGATTATAACAACCACAACAATGATTATAACAATAACGATTATAACAACCACGACTATGATTATAACAACACGACCACGATTATAACAACCAAGACCGTGATTATAACAACCACGACCATGATTATAACAACCACGACCATGATTATAACGACCACACCCATGATTATAACAACCACGATTATAACAACCACGACAATGATTATAACAACCACGACCATGATTTTAACAACTAGGACCAAGATGAAAACGGCCACGACCATGATGATAGCAACCACGACCGTGATTGTAACAACCACGACCATGATTATAACAACTACGACCGTGATCATAACCACCACGACCATGATTATATCCACGACCATGATTATAACAAACACGACCATGATTATAACAATCACAACCATAATTATAACAATCACGACCATGATTATAACAACTACACGACCATGATTCTAACAACCACTACCATGATTATAACAACCACTACCATGATCACAACCACGACCATGATTTTAACAACCACGACAATGATTATAACTACCACGACCATGATTATAACAACCACGACCATGATTATAACAACCACGACTATGATTATAACAACCTCGACTATGATCATTACAACAACGACCATGATTATAACAACCACGACCATGATTTTAACAACTAGGACCAAGATGATAACGGCCACGACCATGATGATAGCAACCACGACCGTGATTGTAACAACCACGACCATGATTATAACAACTACGACCGTGATCATAACCACCACGACCATGATTATATCCACGACCATGATTATAACAAACACGACCATGATTATAACAATCACGACCATAATTATAACAATCACGACCATGATTATAACAACCACGACCATGATAATAACAACCAAGACCATTATTATAACAATTGGGACCAATATGATAACGTCAACGACCATGATTATAACAACCACGACTATGATTATAACACCTACGACTATTATTATAACAACTACGACCATGATTATAACAACTATGACTATGATTATAACAACTACGACCATGATTATAACAACCACGACTATGATCATTACAACCTCGACCATGATTATAACAACTAGGACCATGATGATAACGGCCACGACCATGATGATAACAACCACATCCATGATTATAACAACCACGACTATGATTAAAACACCTATGACTTTGATCATAAGTACGACCATGATAATAACAACCAAGGTAATGATTATAACAACCACCACCATAATATTAACAACCACTACCATGATTATAAAACCACTTCCATGATCATAACAACCACGACCATGATCGTAACCAAGACCATGATTATAACAACCACAACCATGATTATAACAACCACGACCATGATTATAACAATAACGATTATAACAACCACGACTATGATTATAACAACACGACCATGATTATAACAACCAAGACCGTGATTATAACAACCACGACCATGATTATAACAACCACGACCATGATTATAACAACCACACCCAAGATTATAACAACCACGATTATAACAACCACGACCATAATTATAACAGCCACGACTATGATTATAACAAACACGACCATGATTAAAATCAAACACGACCATGATTATAACAACCACGACCATGAACATAACCACGTCCATGATTATAACATCCACGACCATGATTATAACAACCACTACCATGATTATAACAACCACTACCATGATCACAACCACGACCATGATTTTAACAACCACGACAATGATTATAACAACCACGACTATGATTATAACAACCACGACTATGATCATTACAACAACGACCATGATTATAACAACCACGACCATGATTTTAACAACTAGGACCAAGATGAAACGGCCATGACCATGATGATAGCAACCACGACCGTGATTGTAACAACCACGACCATGATTATAACAACTACGACCGTGATCATAACCACCACGACCATGATTATATCCACGACCATGATTATAACAAACACGACCATGATTATAACAATCCCAACCATAATTATAACAATCACGACCATGATTATAACAACTACGACGATGATAATAACAACCAAGACCATTATTATAACAATTGGGACCATGATGATAACGTCCACGACCATGATTATAACAACCACGACTATGATTATAACACCTACGACTATTATTATAACAACTACGACCATGATTATAACAACTACGACTATGATTATAACAACTACGACCATGATTATAACAACCACGACTATGATCATTACAACCTCGACCATGATCATAACAACTAGCACCATGATGATAACGGCCACGACCATGATGATAACAACCACATCCATGATTATAACAACCACGACTATGATTAAAACACCTATGACTTTGATCATAACTACGACCATGATAATAACAACCAAGATAATGATTATAACAACCACCACCATGATTTTTACAACCACGACCATGATTATAAAAACCACTTCCATGATCATAACAACCACGACCATGATCGTAACCAAGACCATGATTATAACAACCACAACCATGATTATAACAACCACGACAATGATTATAACAATAACGATTATAACAACCACGACTATGATTATAACAACACGACCACGATTATAACAACCAAGACCGTGATTATAACAACCACGACCATGATTATAACAACCATGACCATGATTATAACAACCACACCCATGATTATAACAACCACGATTATAACAACCACGACCATAATTATAACAACCACGACTATGATTATAACAACCACGACTATGATTATAACAACCACGACCATGATTATAACAACCACGACCGTGATTATAACAAACACGACCATGATTATAACAAACACGACCATGATTATAACAACCACGACCATGAACATAACCACGACCATGATTATAACATCCGACCATGATTATAACAACCACTACCATGATTATAACAACCACTACCATGATCCACAACCACGACCATGATTTTATAGCCGACAATGATTATAACAACCGACTATGATTATAACAACCACGACTATGATCATTACAACAACGACCATGATTATAACAACCACGACCATGATTTTAACAACTAGGACCAAGATGATAACGGCCATGACCATGATGATAGCAACCACGACCGTGATTGTAACAACCACGACCATGATTATAACAACTACGACCGTGATCATAACCACCACGACCATGATTATATCCACGACCATGATTATAACAAACACGACCATGATTATAACAATCACGACCATAATTATAACAATCACGACCATGATTATAAGAACTACGACGATGATAATAACAACCAAGACCATTATTATAACAATTGGGACCATGATGATAACGTCCACGACCATGATTATAACAACCACGACTATGATTATAACACCTACGACTATTATTATAACAACTACGACCATGATTATAACAACTACGACTATGATTATAACAACTACGACCATGATTATAACAACCACGACTATGATCATTACAACCTCGACCATGATCATAACAACTAGCACCATGATGATAACGGCCACGACCATGATGATAACAACCACATCCATGATTATAACAACCACGACTATGATTAAATCACCTATGACTTTGATCATAACTACGACCATGATAATAACAACCAAGATAATGATTATAACAACCACCACCATGATTTTTACAACCACGACCATGATTATAAAAACCACTTCCATGATCATAACAACCACGACCATGATCGTAACCAAGACCATGATTATAACAACCACAACCATGATTATAACAACCACGACAATGATTATAACAATAACGATTATAACAACCACGACTATGATTATAACAACACGACCACGATTATAACAACCAAGACCGTGATTATAACAACCACGACCATGATTATAACAACCATGACCATGATTATAACAACCACACCCATGATTATAACAACCACGATTATAACAACCACGACCATAATTATAACAACCACGACTATGATTATAACAACCACGACTATGATTATAACAACCACGACCATGATTATAACAACCACGACCGTGATTATAACAAACACGACCATGATTATAACAAACACGACCATGATTATAACAACCACGACCATGAACATAACCACGACCATGATTATAACATCCACGACCATGATTCTAACAACCACTACCATGATTATAACAACCACTACCATGATCACAACCACGACCATGATTTTAACAACCACGACAATGATTATAACTACCACGACCATGATTATAACAACCACGACCATGATTATAACAACCACGACTATGATTATAACAACCTCGACTATGATCATTACAACAACGACCATGATTATAACAACCACGACCATGATTTTAACAACTAGGACCAAGATGATAACGGCCACGACCATGATGATAGCAACCACGAACGTGATTGTAACAACCACGACCATGATTATAACAACTACGACCGTGATCATAACCACCACGACCATGATTATATCCACGACCATGATTATAACAAACACGACCATGATTATAACAATCACGACCATAATTATAACAATCACGACCATGATTATAACAACCACGACCATGATAATAACAACCAAGACCATTATTATAACAATTGGGACCATGATGATAACGTCCACGACCATGATTATAACAACCACGACTATGATTATAACACCTACGACTATTATTATATCAACTACGACCATGATTATAAGAACTATGACTATGATTATAACAACTACGACCATGATTATAACAACCACGACTATGATCATTACAACCTCGACCATGATCATAACAACTAGGACCATGATGATAACGGCCACGACCATGATGATAACAACCACATCCATGATTATAACAACCACGACTATGATTAAAACACCTATGACTTTGATCATAACTACGACCATGATAATAACAACCAAGGTAATGATTATAACAACCACCACCATAATTTTAACAACCACTACCATGATTATAAAACCACTTCCATGATCATAACAACCACGACCATGATCGTAACCAAGACCATGATTATAACAACCACAACCATGATTATAACAACCACGACCATGATTATAACAATAACGATTATAACAACCACGACTATGATTATAACAACACGACCATGATTATAACAACCAAGACCGTGATTATAACAACCACGACCATGATTATAACAACCACGACCATGATTATAACAACCACACCCAAGATTATAACAACCACGATTATAACAACCACGACCATAATTATAACAGCCACGACTATGATTATAACAAACACGACCATGATTATATCAAACACGACCATGATTATAACAACCACGACCATGAACATAACCACGTCCATGATTATAACATCCACGACCATGATTATAACAACCACTACCATGATTATAACAACCACTACCATGATCACAACCACGACCATGATTTTAACAACCACGACAATGATTATAACAACCACGACTATGATTATAACAACCACGACTATGATCATTACAACAACGACCATGATTATAACAACCACGACCATGATTTTAACAACTAGGACCAAGATGATAACGGCCATGACCATGATGATAGCAACCACGACCGTGATTGTAACAACCACGACCATGATTATAACAACTACGACCGTGATCATAACCACCACGACCATGATTATATCCACGACCATGATTATATCCACGACCATGATTATAACAAACACGACCATGATTATAACAATCACGACCATAATTATAACAATCACGACCATGATTATAAGAACTACGACGATGATAATAACAACCAAGACCATTATTATAACAATTGGGACCATGATGATAACGTCCACGACCATGATTATAACAACCACGACTATGATTATAACACCTACGACTATTATTATAACAACTACGACCATGATTATAACAACTACGACTATGATTATAACAACTACGACCATGATTATAACAACCACGACTATGATCATTACAACCTCGACCATGATCATAACAACTAGCACCATGATGATAACGGCCACGACCATGATGATAACAACCACATCCATGATTATAACAACCACGACTATGATTAAATCACCTATGACTTTGATCATAACTACGACCATGATAATAACAACCAAGATAATGATTATAACAACCACCACCATGATTTTTACAACCACGACCATGATTATAAAAATCACTTCCATGATCATAACAACCACGACCATGATCGTAACCAAGACCATGATTATAACAACCACAACCATCATTATAACAACCACGACCATGATTATAACAATCACGATTATAACAACCACGACTATGATTATAACAACACGACCATGATTATAACAACCAAGACCGTGATTATAAGAACCACGACCATGATTATAACAACCACGACCATGATTATAACAACCACACCCATGATTATAACAACCACGATTATAACAACCACGACCATAATTATAACAACCACGACTATGATTATAACAACCACGACTATGATTATAACAACCACGACCATGATTATAACAACCACGACCGTGATTATAACAAACAATGATTATATCAAACCCCATGATTATAACAACCACGACCATGAACATAACCATACCATGATTATAACATCCACAGATTATAACAACCACTACCATGATCATAACCACGACCATGATTATAACAACCACAACCATGATTATAACAACCACGAACATGATTATAATAACCGCAAACATGATTATAACAACGACGACTATGATTATACCAACCACGGCCATGATTATAACAACCACGACTATGATTATAACAACCACGACCGTGATTATAACAAACACGACCATGATTATAACATACACGACCATGATTATAACAACCACGACCATGAACATAACCACGACCATGATTATAAAATCCACGACCATGATTATAACAACCACTACCATGATTATAACAACCACTGCTATGATCATAACCATGACCATGATTTCAACAACCACGACAATGATTATAACTACCACGACCATGATTATAACAACCACGACCATGATTATAACAACCACGACTATGATTATTACAACCATGGACATGATTATAACAACCACGACTATGATTATAACAACCTCGACTATGATCATTACAACCACGACCATGATTATAACAACCACGACCATGATTTTAACAACTAGGACCATGATGATAACGCCCACGACCATGATGATAGCAACCACGACCGTGATTGTAACAACCACCACCATGATTATAACAACTACGACAGTGACCATAACCACCACGACCATGATTATATCCACGACCAGGATTATAACAACCACTACCATGATTATAACAACCACTACCATGATCATAACCACGACCATGATTATAACAATCACGACCATGATAATAACAACCAAGACCATTATTATAACAACCACGACCATAATTTTAACAACCACGACCATGATTATAACAACCACGACCATGATTATAATATCCACGACCATGATTATAACAACCACGACTATGATTATAACAACCACGACCATGATTATAACAACCACGACTATGATTATAACAACCTCGACTATGATCATTACAACCACGACCATGATTGTAACAACCACGACCATGATTATAACAACTAGGACCATGATGATAACGCCCACAACCATGATGATAACAGCCACGACCATGATTATAACAACCACGACTATGATTATAACACCTACGATTAAGATCATAACCACGACCATGATAATAACAACCAACACCATTATAATAACAACCACGACCATGATTTTTACAACCACGACCATGATTATAACAACCACGACCTTGATTATAACAACTAGGACCAGGATGATAACGGCCACGACCATGATGATAACAGCTACGACCATGATTATAACAACCACGACTATGATTATAACACCTACGACTATGATCATAACCACAACCAAGATAATAACAACCAAGACAATGATTATAACAACTACGATCATGATTATAACAACCACGACAATGATAATAACTACCAAGACCATTATAATAACAACCACGACCATAATTTATACAACCACGACCATGATTTATACAACCACGACCATGATTATAACAACAACGACCATGATTATAACAACCACGACCATGATTATAACAACCATGAATATGATTATAACAACCATGACCATGATTATAACAACCACGACCATGATTATAACAACCACGACCATGATTATAACAACCACGACCATGATTATAACAACCACGACCATGATTATAACAACCACGACTATGATTATAACAACCTCGACTATGATCATTACAACCACGACCATGATTATAACCACCCCGACCATCATCATAACAACTGGGACCATGATGATAACGGCCACGACCATGATAATAACAACCACGACTATGATTATAACACCTACGACTAAAATTATAACAACTATGACCATGATTATAACAACTATTACTAGGATTATAACTACTATGACCATAATTATAACAACCACGACTATGATCACTACAACCACGACCATGATTATAACAACCACGACCATAATCATAACAACTTGGACCATGATGATAACGGCCACGACCATGATGATAACAACCACGACTATGATTATAACAACCACGACCATGATTATAACAACCACGACCATGATTATAACAACCACACCCATGATTATAACAACCACGATTATAACAACCACGACCATAATTATAACAACCACGACTATGATTATAACAACCACGACCATGATTATAAAAACCACTTCCATGATCATAACAACCACGACCATGATCGTAACCAAGACCATGAATATAACAACCACAACCATGATTATAACAACCACGACCATGATTATAACAATCACGATTATAACAACCACGACTATGATTATAACAACACGACCATGATTATAACAACCAAGACCGTGATTATAACAACCACGACCATGATTATAACAACCACGACCATGATTATAACAACCACACCCATGATTATAACAACCACCGATTATAACAACCACGACCATAATTATAACAACCACGACTATGATTATATCAACCACGACCATGATTATAACACCTATGACTATGATCATAACCACAACCAAGATAATAACAACCAAGACAATGATTATAACAACCACGATCATGATTATAACAACCACGACAATGATAATAACTACCAAGACCATTATAATAACAACCACGACCATGATTTAGACAACCACGACCATGATTTATACAACCACGACCATGATTTATACAACCACGACCATGATTATAACAACAACGACCATGATTATAACAACCACGACCATGATTATAACAACTACGACTATGATTATAATAACCATGACCATGATTATAACAACCACGACCATGATTATAACAACCACGACCGTGATTATAACAACCACGACCATGATTATAACAACCGCGACCATGATTATAACAACCACGACTATGATTATAACAACCTCTACTATGATCATTACAACTACGACCATGATTATAACCACCACGACCATGATTATAACAACTAGGACCATGATGATAACGGCCACGACCATGATTATAAGAACCACGACTATGATTATAACACCTACGACTATGATTATAACAACTATGACCATGATTATAACAACTACTACTAGGATTATAACAACTACGACCATGATTATAACAACCACGACTATGATCACTACAACCACGACCATGATTATAACAACCACGACCATGATCATAACAACTTGGACCATGATGATAACGGCCACGACCATGATGCTAACAACCACGACTATGATTATATCAACCACGACCATGATTATAACAACCACGACCATGATTATAACAACCACACCCATGATTATAACAACCACGATTATAACAACCACGACCATAATTATAACAACCGACTATGATTATAACAACACGACCATGATTATAACAACCAAGACCGTGATTATAACAACCGACCATGATTATAACAACCACACCTCCATGATTATAACAACCACGATTATAACAACCGCGACCATAATTATAACAACCCGACTATGATTATAACAACCACGACTATGATTATAACAACCACGACCATGATTATAACAACCACGACCATGATTATAACAACCACGCCCACGATTATAACAACCACGACAATGATTATAACAACCACGACCATGATTATAACAACCACGACCATGATTATAACAACTGGGACCATGATGATAACGGCCACGACCATGATGATAACAGCCACGACCATGATTATTACATCCACGACTATGATTATAACACCTACGACTATGATCATAACCACGACCATGATAATAACAACCAAGATAATGATTATAACAACCCCGACCATGATTTTAACAATGACGACCATGATTATAACAACCACTTCCATGATTATATCAACCACGACCATGATCGTAACCACGACCATGATTATAACAACCACAACCATGATTATAACAACCACGACTATGATTATATCAACCACGACCATGATTATAACAACCACGACTTTAACTATAACAACCTCTACTATGATCATTACAACCACGACCATGATTATAACAACCACGACCATGATTATAACAACTAGGACCATGATGATAACGGCCACAACCATGATGATAACAGCCACGACCATGATTATAACAACCACGACTATGATTATAACACCTACGACTATGATCATATCCACGACCATGATAAAAACAACCAAGATAATGATTATAACAACCACGACCATGATTTTAACAACCACGACTATGATTATAACTACCACTTCCATGATTATCACAACCACGACCATGATCTTAACCACGACCATGATTATAACAACCACAACCATGATTATAACAACCACAACTATGGTTATAACAACCACGACCATCATTATAACTACCACGACTATGATTATAACAACCTCGACTATGACCATTACAACCACAACCATGATTGTAACAAACACGACCATGATCATAACAACTAGGACCATGATGGTAACGGCCACGACCATGATGATAACAGCCACGACCATGATTATAACAACCACGACTATGATTAAAACACCTACGACTATGATCATAACCACGACCATGATAATAACAACCAAGATAATGATTATAACAATCACGACCATGATTTTAACAACCACGACCATGATTATAAAAACCACTTCCATGATCATAACAACCACGACCATGATCGTAACCAAGACCATGATTATAATATCCACAACCATGATTATAACAACCACGACCATGATTATAACAACCACGATTATAACAACCACGACTATGATTATAACAACACGACCATGATTATAACAACCACGACCGTGATTATTTCAACCACGACCATGATTATAACAACCACGACCATGATTATAACAACCACTTCCATGATTATAACACCACGACCATGATCGTAAACCCACCATGATTATAACAACCCCGACTATGATTATAACAACCACGACTATGATTATAACAACCACGACCATGATGATAACGGCCACGACCATGATGATAACTGCCACGACCATGATTATAACAACCACGATTATAACAACCACGACCTTGATTAAAACAACCACGACCATGATTATAACAACCACGACCATGATTATAACAACTGGGACCATGATGATAACGGCCACGACCATGATGATAACTGCCACGACCATGATTATAACAACCACGACTATGATTATAACACCTACGACTATGATCATAACCACGACCATGATAATAACAACCAAGATAATGATTATAACAACCACGACCATGATTTTAACAACCACGACCATGATTATAACAACCACTTCCATGATTATAACACCCACGACCATGATCGTAACCACGACCATGATTGTAACAACCCCAACTATGATTATAACAACCACGACTATGATTATTACAACCACGACCATGATTATAACAACCACGACTATGATTATAACACCTACGACTATGATCATAACCACGACCATGATAACAACCAAGATAATGATTATAACAACCACGACCATGATTTTAACAATTACGACCATGATTATATAAACCACTTCCATGATCATACAACCACGACCCTGATCGTAACCACGACCATGATTATAACAACCACAACCATGATTATAACAACCACGACCATGATTATAACAACCACGATTATAACAACCACGACTATGATTATAACACCAACGACCATGATTATAACAACCACGCCCATGATTATAATAACCACGACCATGATTATAGCAAACACGACCATGATTATAACAACCACGACCATGATCATAACAACCACGACCATGATTATAACAACCACGACTATAACAACCACGACCATAATTATATCAACCACGACTATGATTATAACAACCACGACTATGATTATAACAACCACGACCATGATTATAACAACCACGACCATGATTATCTAATCTCTAGTATACTACAGGAAATTATTCGTATAAGATCGATATAGCTACAGAAAAAATTAAATATTTACATGTTGTTGTGTATTCTTATTACTGTTTGACTGCTGTTCGCAGGAAACCGATTTATTAACAAGTGTTCATTGCATGTGCACCGACGTTAGATACAGTCGCGAGAGCACTTCTCCACTTATTCCCGCCATTAATGTTTTGTCGAACTATATAGCGAACTGGGCACGAAGGGCCCACGATCACTTGTACCGCTTTAAAGCGCTTCCTGAGAAAATAAAACTCCGTCTGGTGACATCATTTATCATACCGATATTATCTTACACAAGAGTACCTTCACCAGAACCACAGTCGAGATCCATAGAGACCCAAGAATAAAACCCATCAACCAGCAGCTGCACACCCTGGCCAGCAGAGTCTGGCAAAAGAAAGAACGATCATAGGAAAAACTCCTTCAAAGACTCCTACCAGATAACGACAACAACCATACATGGTTCGTAAAAACTTTCCAATCTCAAAAGGTCCATTACCACCCCCGATCTATACGGCCAGGCAATCGACAACCTCCCTAGACCAGCATCCGCCAGCAGGGTCGGCGGAATATGAAACAAGGCCTTCAAAACACCCATATATGGGATAGGGTAGGATGTCTAGTGCCTGTACCGACAGACGATAACTAACCAATGACACAACCCTAACACACCATTAGATTAGCTTAGCTAGGCGGTCAGCCCGCCCTCTCTTACCTCCTCCTAAATTTCTTCAATTTCCGAACTATAACTTCCTTCCCCCACCTCTAGTCTTCTTTCACCCCTCCTTTCTCTAAAAAAGAAGTAAAAAAAACTATCCCCACGCACGTAAGTCCCTACTAACCGGACACAGCTGGCCAACCTGTCACCTCTCTGCCCTTTTTCTCATAAGAACCAGTTTCCTCCGAATGAGACCAAAGCAATCAATGGTAAACTTTCCTGTTGCTCGAAGTGTGGAGCATTATGCCGGGTAACTACTTTTGCTGCATCTGTGCTAGCCAGAACCAAAATTGCACAAGCTGTGAATATGCGAGAAACCACCACCAATGTGTTGGGAGGAGGAAGGGGAACAACTTTCGGAATCCTCAGGGCAGAAAGCCGTCACAGGAGGACACAGTGAATATCGTCCGGGCAACAACCCCGATGATATCCTGAATGATAGCAGCGAGTCGACTATGTCTGAAAATGTAGTCTCAATAAATGCTGCTCCAACATTAGCAGATGTCCACGAGGTAAATGACAGAGCCATCCACGAGGTGAATGACAGAGCCACCACAATGGAAAAGCATGACTATGGAAAATGCGGATAAATGAGTTAAATAAACCTACTCAGAACCACCTAAGTGTGCGGCCACCAAAGAAAAGTTTCGGGAAGATGACTCGCCTCATAATCGAGTACACTCAGGACTGCTTCCTTGCCCCATTAGCTTTTCAAATACTGCCAATAATACCCCCATCTATTATGTCAGAGGACACACGCAAGGACTAAGTGCAAAAAAAGTGTGGCAGCAATGAAGAGAAGATTGACAATGTGGCAGAGAGGAGCTCTTGACGATATCCTACACGAGGCAAGAACACTGCAGGAGAGACTAAATTCATAGGCGACGGAAAGCAAAACACCGAATACGTTGAGTGTAAGAATCTTACGATGGTGTTCTGCTAATAAACAGATATACATTACAACAATTTAAGAAAAAAAATCCCCCTGCAAGTGTAGAGGAAGGCATCACGTCCCAGGGTGCCTATATCCCTCCAAATGCCGTCATGTTCGAGAAAATAACAGGAAGGATGGTGGGGAAAAAAGCACTGAAGACACAAGGAGGTGCAGGCCCTTTAGGCTTTGATGCAGACGGATGGAGTCATCCTCAGCATTAACAAGTTTGGTGACGCAGCAAGTGACCTCTGCAATGCCACCGCCGCTAGCATTCTCGTACTGCCATAACCTACATGCTCTGACGGCCTGCCCTCACATTCTTCTGGATAAAAATCCAGAATGTCGGCCTATAGGGATGGGAAAATGCATAATGGAGGTGGTAAATGATGTCAGGGCAGCTGCAGGGAACCTGCAAGTATGTGCTGGCCACCAGTCGTGGGGGAGGGGGAGCTACCATTCATGCCATGAGAAAGATATTTGAGCAGCGTAATTGAGAGGCAGTACACCTGGTTGACGCATTCAACGCATTCAACATAATCAACCGCATGGCTACACTGCACAACATCAATGTCAAGTGTCCAAGCTTTACAATGTATGTTAAAAACACCTATAGGAACCCATCAGACCTTTATCTAACAAGGGAACAACGCAGGGGAACCCTGTCTCCATGGCAATGTACGCACTAGACCTATCCGTGCTGCAACACAACAAAATTTTAAACATCCGCGGTCAAGCAAGTGGCTTATGCTGACGACCTTACAGGAGCAGGAAAAGTGGAGGACATCAAAAAGTGGTGGGACCTGATAACATCAAGTGGTCCACAAATAGGGTACCACCTAAATGCCAGCAAGCCCTTCCTCATTGTGAAGCCAGAACACTATGAACGTGCAATGGAGGTGTTCGGCGGAAAGGAGGTCAAAATAACAAAGGAGGGCCAAAGACACTGTTACGGAAATCGAGCAATCAAAAAGGCAAATGTCTCAAGTTACTTTACTTTAACGTTTACGTTTATTTTAATATCAAAATTTAAATAATTTTTTACCTGCGCGTGTCTCTAGGGGCTTTTTGGTCAAAATAATTTTGTTATAATACCTTGCAAATCATGTCCAATTACGTAAAAAGTGACAATCTATTTATATGGTAAACCTTACAAGTGACTTTTTACTGTAGGATTAGTTATTCAGCATTAATGGGCTTAATTGAAATAGTAGATACCACACTTATGGTTGAAATGAAATGACATCACCCAACACAGTATACGTAATAGGACAGGAAAAATATGCAAGTGATTTTTATATAGAATACACTTACCCTACACAAATACAAAAAAACAATATATACAAGGGTGAAAAAGAATATACTCAGCTACACTAATACACGTGTTGAAGGAAATCTGCCGGGATGTCATGGTAGAACCGACCCTCCTTCCATTGGATGGTGAGATCTTCCAACATAGGACTTCAAACACATCTAACGAAGCCCGCGTTGACGTCAGTGCTCGAAGATTCTGGACGCGGAGACAGCGAGCTTTCTTCGACATCAGGATTTTTTATCCCATGGCCGTATGTCACCGTAACCTAGCTCTCGATGCTGCACACAGGAGGAACGAGAACGACAAGATAAGGGCATATGGGGAGAGAATTCAAAACGTTGATCAAGGCAGCTTCATTCCTCTAGTGTTCACAACCTCTGGTGGGATGGGACCAAGTGCAAGATGTTTCTACGCCAGACTCGCGGAGGTGATCTCCGAGCAGAAGAAGCAGCCCAGAAGTTATATTACAGCCTGGATGAGATGTCGACTGTCTTTCTCTCTCCTTCGGTCGGCTTTGCTCTGCCTCAGGGGAACGAGAGCTTGTGCTCTAATGCCGACAACTGCTGCAGATATTGACTATAAGGCTACAGTCACTGAATGCCGCATAGATCTGCGGCTCAACTAATTCAACACAGATAGGATAGCTACTTATGTATTCGGATATTTAATATTAAGGTAATAAAATAGCGGCGAAGGTGTGGCTATTTGGGGAGGATGGAGGCTACGTTTTCTAATACACATGATACTAGATGGCCAGTATTTTCCTCGTGTACATGTTAGTGCTGGAACAGTGGATAACTCAACGACAAAGAAACAGGAAGAGACAAGTAGCCGCTGGGGTATTGAGGGCTGAACTGACTGGGCCTGGTTGCCCAGAAGAGACACCACCTGCCCCTCAAAAGCCGCCAAGGTTTTCCGCCAATCAGGAACCAACTCCTGTCTCTTTGTTTATTTCGTTGCCTTGTTGGTAACGAGTAGTTTGGGTTGTTGTGGAGTAAGCCATGCAGGTAGAGGTGAATGTGTGGTGTATATACAGGGAAGTGTGACCCTTCTATGTTACAACACATAGGTGCGGTAATCGGGACGAAAGACTTCAAGACCGAATACGTAACTGGAAAGGTAAATGAGTGGGTGAAGGAAATCCAAGCTCTGTCTAAAACTGTGACCGGATAAAACCCCAGTCTCATATATAAAATATAAAATAAAACACTTTTATGTTTAGGTTAGGTTAGTGTTGACAAATGACAATCCCGTTGGGGTTTTTGTCATGGATTCGTCTAAAACAGAGCCACATGCTGCTTTTGCGGTATTCACCCGTGGAGTCTAGCTTCTCTGGAATTACCTGATGTGCACTATCCCAGATATCGGACCCCTCCTCTACCCTCTGGAAGAAGCCATCATCGTCAATTTTATTCCCAAATTAGTGAAACATCTTCACTTAACCCCAGTAGAAAGGTCAATCCTTGCACTTCCACCGAGTCTGGGAGGAATGGAAATGACCAATCCAGAGGAGCTTGCTGCGACCGAACATCATAACTCAGTCAAGCTCACGGCAGCCCTCACTGTGCACATAATAGCTCAGAATGCAACAAATGAGGTGGATACCAACGAATTAAACAAGATTCGACAGTCCATTACGAAAGATCGACAGCACACCCAAAGTGATAAACTGGAGCAACTGATGCTGCAAGTGGCAGGAGGTGGGCGCTTCGAACTGGCTAACAACGTTACCGATAAGGGCAAAAGGTTTCAGCCTTAATAAACAAGAATTCACAAATGCCATTGCTCTAAGGTACGGTAGACCAGTAGAAGGTTTGCCTTTCCAATGCGTGTGTGGCTCATCCTATGACACTAACCACGCCATGGTGTGCAAGAAAGGGGTCTTCTTATGCATGGGGCATAACGAAGTAAGGTATCTCACAGCAAATATGTTGAAGGAAATCTGCCATGATGTCAGGGTAGAACCGACCCTCCTTCCATTGGACGGTGAGAATTCCCATCACAGGACTTCAAACACATCCAACGAAGCCCGTGTAGACGTCAGTACTCGAGGATTAAGGATGCGGGGACAGCGAGCCTTCTTTGACATAAGGATTTTCGATCCCATGGCCGCATGTGACCGTAACTTAGATCTCGATGCTGCACACAAGGGAAACGAGAATGACAAGAACAGGGCATAAGGGGAAATAATTCTGAATGTTGAACAGGGTAGCTTCACCCCTCTGGTCTTCACAACCTCTGGTGGGATAGGACCAAGAGAAAGAGTTTCTCTGCCAGACTCGTGGAGGTGTTATTCGTACGGAAGCAGCAGCCCAGAAGTTACGTTACAGACTGGTTGAGATGTCGACTGCCTTTCTTTCTGCTTAGGTCTGCATTGCTTTGTCTTAGGGCAACGAGATCTTCGGCCCCAAAGCCGACAACGGTCGCAGGTATTGACTATGAGTCAACAGTCACTGAATGCGTCATGGCTCTGCGGCTCAACTAACTCAACACAGCTAGGGTAGCTACTTTTGTATTAGGATATTTAATTTTATGATAATATAATACACCTTCTTTCATTTGCAATTGAACAATTGACCACTTGCCTTTAACAATCAAGATTTTGGAATGACAAATTTCTATTTGCTTTCAACTATTTTCCGAATCCATTCAACAATCAGTTATTTTGATTTGACAATTTACAAAACCTTTCAACAGTCACATATCTCCGATTGCTTTCAACAGTCAACCAAACTTTTCAACAATGCGACTGAAACAATCATCATTGAAAAGAATTTATTCAACAATCTTTAAAATTAGTAACAGCCATGAATATTTAATTTTTGAGTATACTTACACAAACATCAACAACACAATGAATTCTGGTATAAACATATGTAATTATGTAATGTCTTTAGTCTTTAGTATGTAGTAGCTACATAAAACATACGATTGCTTAAAAAAGAAACAAAGAAAAAAAGGCCTTATACTAATAGCTAAATACATTGGTGTCATGATACTTCCACGAAGCAATTCACAGTAAAGGCCTCGTACACCTTGGTGGGTTGTTTCTGCCTGGCTGTAAGGTAGGGATGGAGGTAGGTGAGGGTGGGAGGGGTAGTGGGATTGGGGAGAGGAGTGTCATATCAGCATCCCGTTGACTTGCCTTCCTCCTCTGCCTCACGAATAGTAACCTGTCAGGTAAAAAAGAACCCATGAGTGTATAGAAGGTTTTTGTTGTGAATTGTTTCAAGTGGAACAAACGGTAAGGCAGTAGGTTATACTCTATTACTGTAGACCTACTGTATATCAATTGAAGATGTCTCGGCGCTCAATACATTGAACCAAGTACAGTAGGTGTTGACATGGTTATATAGTTCTGCGACACAACATGTTCCGTGACGCTAGGCAGTGCAAATTCCACGCCAACTTGCAAAATGTTCTCCCTCAGTGCATTGAGAGTCACTCCTTCTTGCCTGGCGTGGGCCGCGTTGCACCGTGGAGCTTCACGGTGGAGGTACTGTTTCAGGTATGATTTAAACACAGAGAAACAGTTTTCTATGGGGTTCAAGCAAGGAGAGTATGGAGGGAGAAATTTAAAATTCAGCTCGGGATAGACTGCTGCGATACCGTTGTGAATTGGAGTGTTGTCTAGAACAAGTATGGATCTTGCGTCTCCGATTATTGCTGCAAGTGATGCGATGAAATCACTGAATACTTCCTTCGTCACTGAACCATAGTGAATTTCGTGATAGAGTATTCCACAGTGTTCAGCTATCGCAGCAATCACTGTCGTGTTTCTGCCATGCTGTCCACCAACGCCGCGATGCACACGCTCCCCGCGTACGTCCTCTTGGTCCACAGATTGAACCCTGGAAATGAAACATCAGTGTATGTAGTCATACTGTAATGTAATTAAACATTAACACAAGGAAAGTTGTACGATGCATCAAACTGAGATCAATATTAAGTACTCACTCGTTACATACAGTTTACTTAAGTAATTATGTAGTTCATACTACAGATAGTTGATAAGTGGTTACATAATTACATACCTGTCTCATCAATGTATACTAGTTGCTGCTGTAGACCCGTCGCCAGCATCCACGTAGCGTACGCGTGTCTCGCTTCCTTTACTGCGGGAGAATTTCTTTCTGCTGGGGAGTCACGGGACATTTTCAGTGATATCAGCTCCCCCTCCAAATAACGCGAAAGCGTTACCTCACTGAAATGTGGTTTTGTAGGAAATATATCCATGACCTCCTCCTTTATCTCTCTCAAGGTCATCATAGGGTTTGCTTCAAGCAGCATCACTAGTATTAGATCCAGAGTTTCATTGTCGATGATCTTGTGTCTGCCTCCTGCGTGAGCCGCTTCAACCCTGTTTTCGCGTTGGTATACTCGCACAGTGGAGTATGCCGTGGTGCGCTGAACTCCAAGGGCTGCTGCAACTACGAGGAAATCTTGTTCGGCTCTGTAGGCCTCGATAATGCGCTCGCGATCTGTAGCACTTGTTATTCGGTGCCTCCGTGGCATGCTGGAGGGGCTCGGCGACGAACTGTATACGGGAGAAGTTGTACACTCGTAATGAAAATACTGAGTGTGTAGCACACCATCTCGACTCGGTGATTCGTTACTTGCTTCAAAAGTTCGAATTAGATCAACTAGTCTTTCGATCTACGAAAAACACCAAAACATAAACGTTTTGCATAGTTATGATGTTTTAAAGATTGTTACTTAGTTTTGTAAAATGTTGAAAGTATTAGTGAATTATTATCAATGAAGAATGAGACGATTGTTGAAAGCAAGTAAACATTGTCACGTGTTGAACGACTGTTGAAAAGTTTTGGATGATTGTTGAACGGAAAGTAAAGAATGTTATTAATCAAGTGTAAGAATGTTGATTCCATTCGAAGATGTTGAAACCAAAAGTAACATTGTTCAATTGCAATTGAAAAAAGGTGTAGCGGCGAAGGTGTGGCTATTGGGGGAGGCTGGAGGCCACGTTTAAAAAAAAAAGGGTAGAAATAGTAGTAATGGTAACACCATTAGTAGTATCAGTGAAATTTGCTGCAGCAGCAGTAGTAGTAGAAGTAGTAGTAGCAGTATTCTAAATGACAGTAGCAGCGTTTGTGTTTCCGGTGGTATTATTATTATTATTACTATTATTATTATTATTATTATTATTATTATTATTATTATTATTGTTATTATTATTATTATTATTATTATTATTATTATTATTATTATTATTATTATTATTATAGTAATTATTATTATTGCTGCTAGCAGCAGCAACAGCAGATGGTTCACAATATCAGTAACAGAAGGTCAACATTAGCAGTAGCAGCAGCAGGAGGTCCACAGCAGCAGTGGGAGTAGCAGGAGGTTTACAGCAGTAGCAATCGTAACAGCAAGAAGCCGTGTTGAAGCTCACATGCTGCCGTAGTTGAGTTTACAACATAAACATTTTACCCGGCACCGTGAAAATATATTGCTGGAAACTTGGAATTTATGGTGAGGGGGGAGCAGGTTTGTGGGGCCTGCTATCAACATCAATAGAGGAGAAATTGAAATTCCATCCTGTGAGCCAGTGGGCCCCAGAGCGAGAATAACTGGCCCAACTTTCCCTGTGTATACCGAGGCGGGGTAATGTAATAATCTGTTGAACTCTGCCCCTCGTTATGAAATTCTTGCAGAGTTTTTGCTTCTAATTTCCCTAAAGCCAAGAGAGAGAGAGAGATCATGATTCAGATACTACCAGTAGTGCCAGCAGTTACCTAAGATCTTCCTCGACCTCCAGCACACGGCCAACCGACGTTGGCGATGATGCTCCAGCTCATTTTAATCAAAATGAGACGACTCTTTTTTTTTTACATTTGTAATTGTCAAGATATTACGATTGTCCTTTGGATATTGTGGGATATATTTTTTTCCATAGATTCATCATTTATTTCTGGAGCCCCGGAAGTAATGACAAAAAAAAGAGAGAGAGAGAGAGAGAGATGCAAGGGAGAGAAAAAACAAAAGAGGGCTGAAAGAGTGGCCGAGAAAAGTAGGAGAGATAGTCGAGAAAGATATGCAGAGAAAAAAGTAATAAATTAGGACCTCCGGAGGAGATAAAGTTGGTGGGCTGGCCCAGTTAATTAGTGAGGAATGTGAGAGATGAGCCATCGCTTCATCAGACTCTTCTGCCTACTTCTTACCTTATTCCTCACAACATCTACTTGAAACACAGACTCAGTCGATCGCCTTTACCCATCTATAAACAAACATAAATAAATACAAATAACTAGTTATAGATTACATTATGTGGAGGTGTTATCGCGATGCTGAAGTTACGAGTGTTATTCATTGGTTTCGTGTGCTTCCCGTGTTTTCGTAAACAATTCAAGTGCTATAATTCAAGATATATTTCCTTTGTCTTCGATATATTGAATGCCTGATTTCGCGTGTTTTATTATAATTCTCAGGAATTAATGCACGAGACATTTTCTTTGTGGGGTCGGTAACTCTCGACAGGAGCTGCCATGCACAGGCCAACCGGCCTATTGCAGACTCCTTATTTTCTTATGTTCTAATTAATCCTCTAAGTATGAGCCAGGAGACGGCGCCATTCCCGAAGATCACGTAAATCGATTTTCGAGACTAATGCGATTCAGGCTGAGGGCATTGTCGGGGTGAAATAAGATCTTCAGAATACTCCTGATTAGGTCGAATGCCACAATAAAGGAGGTGTTAAAGCAGGAATATTGGATGTAAATAGGCGAGTTGGAGTCCTTTCAGAGACTGTATAAGGACTGAAAGAGAGAGAGAGAGAGAGAGAGAGAGAGAGAGAGAGAGAGAGAGAGAGAGATGAACCCTTAAAACGTTTTAAAACACACTATACTTCTCCACTCGTATAACTTTACACCAAGTTGATGACTAATGTTATGGGATATAGTTGATAGGGATTTTTATAATGTTCCACAACATGAAAACACAAAGAAAGATAAATATAAGAAAGAATAAACATAATGAATAACTCGTTCCTTGAACGAGTTGACTACCTATTTTCCATCACAATAATAGTGAAATATATGAAAACATATAACGTTACTATGAGAGAAGGTCGTCACGTTTGAGACGTGTATATACCTCCCCCTCATTCACAACCGAAAACAAAAGCAGGTCAAAGAATAATTATGTTCGTATTCCAAGTTCTTAAAGGTTCGTACGATGAATAATTCTCGTAACTGAAGATGGAAGAATGCACCGAAATAGTAAACATTTGCAACTGAAGGAAGGAAATAATGCCTAAAAGATAATATTAAAATTACAAAAAGTCCCTTAACTAGATAGATTTATTTTAACACCAGGTAGAGACAAAATAAACAGACAGAATCTAGATCATATGTTCGTTAATTATTTCTCCTAAATGTAACTAGTGTTTCTGTTTGAAGGTAATGTTGATTTTATTTTTGGATGTACTATTTTGCTTTGTCTTACTGGTCAACCAGTTACATGCATTCTTATATCTTTAAGAACCTGGACTCGTCCTTTTCCCGAGAAAGATAAATCCGAGAATATAAAGAAGACCAGGAGCCCGGGATCCCATGTCACTCGCTTCGAGATTTGGATGAGCCAAACCTTGTAAAACATATAACATTTTGTCTACAAAGATTTTGTTAAATTATTTTTTTTTTTTTTTCAGTAACCCTTTATGACCTCGGTCGACCACGATATATTATTGGTTATATCCACCGTAAAAATGCATTTCGAACTGCAACTCCTATAGTTAACCTATAGCCTTACTAGGCGACTAAAGACGACACCCTAGAGCTAACAGAGGAGATAATCGCTCCACACAGCACTGGATGAATCCCCTTTAAAAATTTATCAAAGACTCGAGATGAAAGACAGATTTTAATTTGAAGACACAAAGGATATTTTTTTTTTTTTATTCTGTGTCTATGTTTGTAGGATGGCAACTTTTGTTACTTGATGTAGATTTTTTAACGTTTGAATAATTATGAATTATTGTTTACTCATCTATATTTAAAACCGAAACAAGTTTTTAACTTTCATTTTTATACACTTATCAATTTGACGTTTGTTGCGAGTCGAGTTGCTCAGGTCTTCCTTTCCCACAGTTGTTGAATATCGCTACCTCCCTTGTTACTCCTATCTCCGCTCATATCGTCTACTGCTGCATCTTCCCATTCCATTCTTTATCTTCCTTTGCTTCTTTTAACCTCTACTGATGATAGAATAATTCAGTTGCAAGTAGGGTCAATTTTGCTCTGGAATTGTAATGCAGGCCTACGCTAATGGCCCTCATTTAATTCGGCAAACAAAACTTGTCTTCTTATAATCTTATGATTGTAGACTTTAACTATTGTCATATGAAACAAAGGGCGACCATTCCCCCTCTTTAGTGTTTCCACTCTGGGAGGCATATTTACCGAGGCGAACACGTCTTCTAGACAGGTTATGATATGATGGATTATTTTAGGGCAGGTAATATTAGGATAGGTTAGGATAGTTGAGAACAGAATAGGTTAGGTTAGGTTAGATTCGGTTAGTTAAGGAGAGAATAGGTTAACTTTAATATAGGTTAGGTTAGGTTAGGTTAGGTTAGGTCGCAGCGGCCATTTTTATTGTCATTATTATAATATAGCGACAAACATATTAACAAGTGGTGCTATATCACGCAGCCCTTAAGAAACACGATGGCAATGGCAGAGGTTTTGTGCACTATTGTACACCGCCCCTTTCCCCCGCCCCGTGCCCAGATGATGCACGAAACTCAGTTGTTTCACTGTTTGTTTGTCACGTTGCTTAGTTGGTTATCCCGGCGAAATCTCAGTGACTTTTTGCGCTGAATTTTTTAACATAGAATTGATCAAATACTTGTATTTATGTTTCGACTCATTCTGTACACTTTCCCCTTCTTCAATTCTGTCATGGAAGTGCAGGGCAGTGCACTTTGAAGTTGCTGCATTTCACACATTTCACACAGTTTACAAACATTTCCCACTTTTCTAACTCAGAACGAGTGTCATAATGAATGGGGTCCCCTATAGGCCTGACGGTCCCTTAGGAGCAGTGTGAATATAACGTCAATGTCGCCTTTACATCCTCTTCTGTAAAGTTAGGTACCAATTTGCAACTGGGTGGATTGCGAGTGTCCCGGTATCGAACAAGAGACTAAAGGACATAATCTTTCCTCCGTGCAGTGTGTAAAGGTTGTTTCTAATATTACACAACCTTAATCATCTAAACTTTCTCTGCCTCTGTCACTACCTACTACTGCACTGTATATGATATTTCAAAAATATACTCATACTCTCTCCTTAAATCTTATCGCTTTGACGGGAGAAAACGCTTCTTTTTTGTCGCTCTTACTTCTTCTATAAGTCTAAAAGAATCCATTGTAACTCGAGACAGCCATTAAAATAAACTTTATACACTTGTCACACGACAGAGGAGAGACGACGACGAATCATCCCACCAGCGAGCGTCCTGGACTTCACCCCAACAGCCGCCACCGCAATCAAGGCCCCAGACACCAGAGTGAAATTAAAAAGACAAAAGAAGTGTTTGATATTAAAGACGTAGCGGGGTCTGATCTCTGGTAATTAAGACGGATCCTCCCCCCTCATCCCCTCCCAACATCCTACACAGGATCCAACACCAGACGCGTAGGATTATGCAGGAACCTGCAAAAGATTTAAAGGATTCGTGAGCGTGGGGTAAAGAAGGTATGAATGTAAAAGAGTTTGATTCGAAAATAAAAAATACACAACACGTTCACCCTGTCTTTTGAGATGTTATTTTTAACGCAATGTGGAAACTGAGTCACTTGTGTGTTGGTCTCCATGCGTCACCCGAATATATTCATTTAAAACAAAAACCTTTGTAATGTAAAGGAAACATGCTAAGTTAAAGATAAAAATCCTGATTATGTATATGGAAAGTGTTCACAATAAAACTAAAAATAGTAATAACGCGAGGACAGTAAATTTGAACAGCGACCTAGACTGAGATTACCTCACTCCATAGGACACCACATTTCTGCCAGTTAGGTCGCTATATGACCTTGTTGAAGAAAACAAGAAACGTATTTCGTTCTACAGCCTTCTAAGTTTGGCGAGTACTGTATGAGACGACTGGATAAACTATCCTATATTGTGTAAAGTACCGCAAGGTAATAAGAAAATGTTTTCCATATACTAACAAGATATAAAAGATATCCCAATATTTCATGACTTAGTCCCCACCTCTTAGACCTCAGGTTCATTTTTATTATGTTCCTATCTTACCCTATCCACACATCCTACTCACTTTCCTTGCTTCCTCCCTCCACGTAACACCCACCCATCAACTGCCTCCCCGACACACCCCGACGCCGAAAATATGATAACCGTGGAACAGATAAAACAGGACCACACCCCAGACCTCCGCCGCGCTGCCTCATATCATTACGGAGCGACGATTGAGTCACCGGGAGGAAATGAGCAGAACTTCCCAGAGCGTGGCCCTGGTCTGCCAAGCTCCCTGGAGCTACTGTGGCCTTAAGGGCAAGCCTGGGAGAGGGCACAGCCAGGAAAACAAATGAAAGAGGAGGTGAGAAAGGGCATGTGATGGGGAGAGAGAAAGAAGGTATGAAAAGCTGCGAAGACAAAGTTAACAAGAGCAGAATACAATAATTAGCAGGGAAGGATATTATGAGAGAAGCATGAATAATTAACTTAATTATCTATGATTACTTTCTTCTCCTGTGAATGTCTGAAATAGAAAAAAAATATAGAGACTTTTTAAGAAAGTTTCTAGTTGTAATTTAACATATACAATGATATTGCAGACAAACTTTTGATTTCTGTAATATATACATATTTTTCCTTACCCTTTCCCTCTAGGCTATTCTGAATGCGTTATATCTTTCCATAATTCATCACTGGTTTTTATATCATTCTTCAAATAATTATTATCAATTTCCCGGAGTTCGGTGTTCCTGAGTCTGGGGCTCAAATGTTCTTTTCTAAGTTGTAAAATTGTTAGGTTTATTTTACATCCTTCATGTACGCATTGAAAGACAAGTTTCAAGCAAGCTTTAACGCGCATTAACAGTCGTCCACATTCACACGCATACACACATGCAGTTTATGGAAATTAACAAATACAAATAAACTTACATACTCTTCTTTTCGATCACACACACACACACACACACTCTGTTACGGTCGTCTCTCCTTTCCCTCAATATTTGTTTCAGTTACCCTTTGTATTTAGTTTCTCTTCTTTCCCTTTTTTCTTTAGAATTGAATTGCCAAGCTTATGGTAAAGACTTTGAAAAATGTCTTGATTATTTTACATAAGTATGTATACTAGTATTTGTTTCAATATGTAAACTTTGTAGAATGTATTGTTATTTTTTATACAGTTATGAAAGACTGTAAGAAGAGGGGGGTGAAGCAGTGCCGGATTAACCATGAGGCACTTGAGGCACTGGCCTCAGGCCTCAGGCCTCCCGACTCTAAGAGGCCCCCAAATCCAAACATTCTCGAAGTTAAAGCATATAAAACATGAACTTCGTTCAACGATGTCCTAGCAACGTCTCAATTTTCTGTCTCTTATGAACATTGAATGTGTTATTTTGCAGAAGATTAATATTGATGAAATCATTGATAATTTTTTATATATTTTGTTCTTGCTATATATATATATATATATATATATATATATATATATATATATATATATATATATATATATATATATATATATATATATATATATATATATATATATATATATATATATACCTTGAGGGTAGGGGGCCCCAAGTTGATCTGTGCCTCAGGCCCCTATTTAGCTTAATCCGGCCCTGGTGTGAAGTTTAAAAAGAATTAGAAATTATATGTTGATGAAACAAGAAAGTATTAGACCATTGTTTTGGTTTTGACGGCACTCTCTCTAGTTAAGTTGAGGAGGATAAGAGGGCCAAGCATGTGTGGTGCACATTTATCTATTATTATCTGAGCAATCATGGATAATTATGGTGTTAACTAAAGTGTAATATGTTCATTATAGTGTAAAGATTATTGTAGTAGTGAGAGAGCATTTTATTTGGTGGAGATAACATTATTCTGAGTGAATTGATTTGTGGCCTTTTGTATGCATATGACGGAGAGCACATATTTATTATATTTTGTTGTTAAATACATTTTGTTGTAATTTTAAAGCTGTGCTTTGATTAAACCAGTTTTAATGGCAACAGTGGTATTGAAATAAACACCTGTCAGCTGTCAGGAGGTTGTTAGCCTGAAATAAGGTAAGAGTCTGTGTTTAACATATAATCTCGCTATTAACACAAGCTTCAGAGTCTCCTCCTATATAATGGGCCTATGGCAGTGGTTCTCAATCTGGGAGCCATAGCCCCCAAAGGAGCCACGGCAAGAATTTAGGGGAGCTACGGCGAGCTGTTATAAATTGTACGTTTCCAAATAATGTTGGAAATCTGAATTAAACAAAACTTGTATTACTTATTTTGACTTGGCAGAAGAGAATTTTCATTCTTTTTTTGTCATTTTGTTTAATCATAACGACAATACAATTTTAATGTTTACATACTCTGGTGCTATTGTTTTTTGTTTTTTTACGGATTATTTAAGATTTCACAGGTCCAGTCCATCTGTGTGACAGGCGCTGGACCAAGCTGCTGAACTGACTTGTTCAGTACGTGTCCGTGTGTCATCCCTTTGCAAGTGGTGATAGGACCGAATGATCTCAGTCTGGCCTGGGATACCATCACGAAAACAGTGGAGTGTATTGTCTCTGAACCATATATTGTGTTTGAGCTTGACTCAAGCATAATATACTCCGTAATTGGTGTTACTTATTTTGTTTCATAATTCATGTGGTCGCTGCTTTACGTGGGTGAAATATTTGTACACTTCCTTTATTAATTATTTCCTTATTTATTGGTGCCATTGTTGTTCATACTCATTCTGTACTTAAATAATCCTACCATTTTTAGTGCTAAATTGGTATGACTCACTATTCTTCTCATTCTTCCAAGTTGGGCACTGCTTGTCAAAGGAGGCGTGTTCTTGCTTACAGGAAGTACACTTCAGCTTGCTAGCTTGAGTGTGAATGTTTACCTGTGTGCATGTTTGTGTATGACTGCATGTGTGCTTTATGTGTGAGTGCATGGGCGTGTTATGTAAGTGAGTGTGTGTGTGTGTGTTTGCCATTCTAACCTTTGTCCTATTTATCTGTCCTTCTTTAGTCTTTATCACTTGTCTGTTTGTCTGTTCTGACAGTCTGTCTTCTTTATTTTCTCTAGATTTGTGATGGCTGCTAGTGTTGCTAAGAAGCGGAAGTACATCGATGGATACATTAACTACGGATTTACATCAATCCTCGCTGATGGCATTGAGAAACCTCATTGTGTGCTGTGCTTCAAAGTGCTGGAGAACGATTCTATGAGGCCTAGTAAGCTGAAGCATCATCTGATGACGATCCATCCACAGTGTGCGGAGAGAGACACCGATTTCTTCAGGCGCCATGAACGGAGTTTGGGATAACAGAAACTGGACGAGTGGTGCTTTCCAACAACAGACAGTAAGTGTAGTTGAGGCATCATACGAGGTTTCCCTCGAAATTGCCAAGCAAAAGAAGCCCCATACAATTGGTTAAACTTAGATTAAGCCATGTGCTTTAAAAATGGTCAAACGGGTTCTTGGAGAGGCAAGTGAACGTAAAATTTAACAAATTTCCTTGTCAAACGATACAGTGAAACGGAGAATAAATGAAATGTCAGATGACATAAAGGAAAAAGTGATACAGGAGATCAAATTATCTCCAACTGGTATGTTTGCAATACAGCTGGATGAGTCAACGGACGTGAGTTCTTGTGCACAGCTACTCGTGTTTGTTAGGTATGTTTTCTTGTGTGACATCAAGGAGGAATATCTGTTCTGTACACAGCTTGAGACCACCACAACAGCTGTAGATGTGATGGAAAAGCTGTCTTCTTTCTTCACAGCTAACAGGATCAGCAGGGGAAATTGTTGTGGAGTCTGTACGGATGGGGCTCCGGCGATGCTGGGATCAAAATCGGGGTTCCAGAAGCGTGTCGAGGAAGTAGCTCCGAATGCCAAGGGGATCCATTGTATGATCCATCGTTTTGCACTGGCGTCGAAAACCCTCCCTGATGAACTTCGCAAGATCCTGGAGGCAGTGGTCAAATGTACCAACTTTGTGAAAGCTGGAGATCTGAACTCTCTCTTTTTCCAGAACCTTTGTAGAGACATGGATTCAGAGTATGAAGCCCTCCTCTTTTACTCCAAAGTGCGCTGGCTTTCCAAGGGCAATGTTGTGAATCGAGTGTTTGAACTTCGGGGAGAGCTTAAGTTGTTCCTGGAGTGCAAGGGAAAGACGATCTATTAAGTCACTTCAATGAGGTGTTGTGGGAGCCACGTCTTGCATATTAGCAGATATATTTGAGCAGCTAAACAGGCTGAATCTCAAGCTGCAGGGCAAGGAATGAAATGTGTTTCACCTCATGGATTGTCTTCGTGCATTTCTTGCCAAGCTCCAGAATTGGCAAAGGAAAGTCAATGCAGGAAATGTTGCCATGTTTGAGAATCTTTCAACTGTTCTTGATGAGAATGAAGATCATCTGCTTGACCCATCACTCAAAAGTGAAATCACTCAGCACCTGAAATCCTTGGAAGTGAGCTCAAAAAGTATTTCCCAGAATTCGAGGAGGAAGATGGGAAATTGGTGAGGAATCCTTTCTCTGGCACTCTTGATATTGCTACCATTCCCAATGATGTTCAGGACGAATTTCTTGATCTCAAGAATGATTCTGCTGCCAAAGATCTCTATGAAGAAATATCTCTGACTGTATTCTGGTGCTCAATGTATCCAAAAGTTAGCGAGATTGCACTTCGAGTCCTCTTGCCTTTTTCAACTTCCTATTTATGAGAATCTGGTTTCTCCACCCTTCTACATATAAAGAGTAAAACACGGAACCGACTGGATGTGGACCCGGACATGAGATGTGCATAGTCAGTGACACAACCACGGATCAATCACCTAACTGAAAGGAAACAATGTCAGACTTCCCATTGAGCTGTGACAAAATATGCAGAGGTCATATGAACTTTTTCCCAACCAAATTCAAGTTTGCTGTGAGGCTTGTCTAGTAGTCACTCTAGTCTAGTGACGTCAGTTATGTAAATCATGTAAGTCTATCAAAATATAAGATAATGATGATTGTCAACCTTGAAATAAAATAAGGGTATTGTCTTCATCTGCATTTTATTTTTCAACATTATTTTTTTTTTTGGTGGGGGGGAGAAAAATGAAGGAGGCCACGAGGATGTTGAAAATTCTTCAAGGGGGGAATGGAGTGAAAAAGGTTGAGAACCACTGGCCTATGGGCCAGTGTGTCCTAGAAGAGGGTGTGAAGGTTGTAACAACACACACGCGCACACACAATAAAAAAGCTGACCCCTTGCATTTCTGGTCAAAATAAATCAAGCAAATGATATTACGTGATTAAAATCTCTCAATATGTTATGTATATTCCTGTAGCTCACATTACTCGTGTTCCCTGCAGTCTCGTTGGTCGTAATGTTGTATCGTACATTCTCTAGGTATGGACTTCCTTACCTCCTGACCGATATATTTTACTTTTATTCTATGTGCATATAGAAAGACTTTCCATGCAGTAATGAAGGAAAGCACGTGGTGATAACACTAACGTAAATTTTTTTCAAGATTTAGTTCATCTTTGCTGCACTGAAAACTTTTGCAATAAACTATTAGAAGAACTTGTGTTTACAAGACCTGCAAGGACACTCTACAGATAATTCTGGTTCTTGACTTATGAAAATTCTGTACATAAAATTCGTCCACTAACTAATAATGGTTGCCCCTCGTGTGACGAGGATGGCCGGCCCGAAGGCCACCAAGGCGTGAATTTGTTTAAGGTGTAGAAGCTGTCGCCAACACAACAACCACTCCCCAAGTTAACGAGTTGCATGACGCAGTGTCAAGAAATGGCCCGAGAAGACCGGACAACTCGCTAACTGCACTGGCTAACCATTACCCCGAAGTACGATCCGCAAATCGATTAACATCCAGGTCCCCAGTTACTGCTGGGTAGACAGAGGCAACTAACTAGTGCAAGTCCGACTATCCACTTAAAGTAGAGAAAGAAGAGACTAGGTCCTACAGGCATGGCTGACCGTTAACGACAGTGTGGATACAGCATTTTGTATACTATGCCTTCGGTATGCATGACTGGTGTAGCATTTATTATGCGCTCCCCCAGAATATACATTTCCCAGTCATTTTTATACGTGTAATCCCCCCCCCCCTCTCCATCTAATATTATACGTATATTATACTGTACATTCCCCAGGATTTATTTGCTCTCCACCGCTTATTATGAAGTTTGCTAAATTCTGGTAAACATATGAGAACACCCAAAGACACGCATCACGCAGGTATTGTGGCGATTACCGAGGCGTGGCAAATTGTTCCTGAGATCTGTGCCATAGAAAACTATGAGTTATTTCACCACCTTAGAAAGGACAGGAGAGGTGGTGGTGTAATTCTGTACTGTCGCAGTGACCTCAAACCGTCACCCCTAGGTGTTAATGTACCTGAAGATGTAGAAGCCTTGTGGGTTCAGGTCACTCCCACCCCCGCCAGCTTGCCTCCCTCATTGTTTGTGTTTGCTATCATCCCACCCGCGCACCAACCGCCAATGTACTGATTACTCATATTATAGACACTGCCGACTCCCTGAGATCCAGATTTCCATGTGCTAAACTAGTGATATGCGGTGACTTCAATGAGTTAGACATCAGTGACATCACCCAACACCTCCACCTTACACAAATAGTAGACTTTCCCACACATGGCATTGCCACCCTTGACCTCATCATGACTGATCTCGGTAACCACTACCTTCCCCCCCAGCCGCTGCCTCCCATGGGACGCAGCCCCCACCTGTCCCTACTGTGGTCACCTATCCCCACCTTCTCACCACCGCCATTTGCCACCAGAACTTACCGACCCACCCCCGACTCTGCAGCGTTTTGGACAATGGATAACTCGATATCCCTGAACTGAAGTGATCACGGTAGACGATGTACAGAACAAGTGGGATAATTACTTGGACACTTCTTTCCAGCCAAAACACTGAGGATCCACCCCGATGATGTCCCGTGGATTACGCCCCGCATAAAAAGACTTATTGAGCAGCTCAACAAGGCATACTACACCAACAACAGCCTGTACAAAAGTCTACGTAACCAGGTCATCAGGGAAATCAAGTCGGCCAAGAAGACTTACTATCCCAGGAAAGTGCACAGCCTCAAGGAAGTCGGCATCGGTCAGTGGTACTCCAAGGTAAAAGATCTCTGTGGTCTCAAACGTCAGTCTTCCACGCTTCCTTTCATCTCATATTTACCTAGTGAGGAGGCAGCTGAGATAATCAATAACCATTTTGCTACCATATGTCATACCTTACCCAGTCTTGACCTCACTCTCCTCCCGGCATACTTACCTTCCCCCTCCCCCGTCCCAGTGTTCAACCATATGAAATCGCCAACAAACTCCTGAAATTTAAATCCAAACGCTCCACGACCCTAATCAAAATATACAAGGAGTTTGCAGTCGAACTTGCCACCCCCCTTTGTTCTATTATTAATGCATCCCTCAGACAAAGCAAATGCCCTAATGAATGGAAAACCGCATTTGTCACCCCCATCCCCAAGGTTACCACCCCACAGTCCCCTAACGACCTCAGGCCAGTTGCCATTACCCCCATACCCAGTCTACTTTGTGAGGACTTTGTTTTTGAGTGGGCATATGCTAGTATTTATCAGTCAATTGATCCACAGCAATTTGGCAATATGAGGACCTCCTCTACATCACACTGCTTAGTGAGCTTTCTGGACTTTCTGCACAAAAACCTGCAGAAACGTAAGACATCACTGGCCGTTGCCCTTGTTGACTTCAGGAAGGCCTTTGACCTTGTTGATCACTGCACTGTTATCAACAAGGCCATTGCACTAGGGCTGCCCACCAACCTGGTCTCATGGCTCACTGATTTCTTGAGTGGACGTCGCCAGGCAGTGAGGTATCAGGGCTTGGTCTCCACATTCCAACACCTCACCTGCGGTGTTCCCCAGGGGACCAAGATGGGACCACTGTACTTCCTCATCCTGTTCAACGACACTCTATCTGACACTCCTCACAGGTGGAAGTACGTGGATGACTGCACTGTGGGGGTTTCAGTGGACAACACCGCACCAGACTACTCATCGCTATAAGGCACCCTGGACAGGCTACAGGCATGGACTATGGAGAACAAGGTCACCATCAACCACACCAAAACCGTAGTCATGCACATCAATACCGCCACCAGTACAAGCCCCAGCAGTTACAGTGGGTGCCCATCCTCTCCAGCTGGTGCAGTCTGCCAAACTCCTGGGTGTAACTATAGACAACAAACTTGACTGGAAGGCCCATGTAAATAACACAGTCAAGGCAGCCTCGTACCGTCGCTACATGCTACGACGACTCAGGACACTTGGGACACCCACGCCAGAGCTGAGGACCATCTACAACGCCTTTATTCTCCCCAAACTAACATATGCGGCGCCAGCCTGGTCGTCTTCTCTCAACTCCACCCAACAACAACAGCTAGAGAAGGTACAGAAAAGGGCCTGCAGAATCATGCTCGGCGCTGACTACTCCGGCTACACCAACGCTCTCTCCACCCTGGAAATGCCATCCCTCAGTGACCTCCACCACCAAGCACTGAAAAGGTTTGGCAGCCAAATATTGCACCACCCTCGTTATCGCCACCTCCTGCCACCGGCAGCCCCCCACCCACCTCGCGCAGTCCGCCACTACAACAAAATTCAGCCCATAAGAGCCCGTACCGATAGATATAAGAATAGCACCATCCAATCTATTGTTAAAATGATAAACAACTCCTGATTTATGTACTGTACAGCCCTGTAAATGTATTCAATGCATATTATATCATTATGTCTAAATCAAATGTAAGTGTATATTTTCAGCCACCGGCTGCAACTCTATTAATAAACCGTTTATTATTATTATTATTATTATTATTATTATTATTATTATTATTATTATCATTGACCCACCTGTTTTAGAGAATAATTGACCAAAGTTGTTTATCATTGTGGGCCATCTCTTTATTTCCCCTTCGTATGTCAAAACATATATTATGCTTTATATGAAAATTAATTATATGAATTTATAAAACTGGTTGGTACAAATATAAGAAAAACATACACATTTAAAACAAATTTATTACACCACAAATACAGTTTTAAATACGATAACAACAGGTGATGATAAACAGATGATCTTGATATATATGTATGTATGTTTGTTTATCCATTAACAACAAAGTTCATTGTCCTTACATAATTAATTAGCTCTTTTGTGCCAAGCTGTTTTCCTTTTCTGTGCTTGAGGGATTTGGAAAATGGCAACAACACACCTGTTTTAAGCCATTGTGTTTGATACTGACTCATCTTGCCATCGTTATATCGGGCCACAGGATTACCATTATGTCAGGAACTCAATGGCGTTGGCAATTGCCTACAGACCACAGAATGAACCATTTGGCTGTTGACCACAAGGCAAGAGTTGCAAAGCGTGTTTTCAGATGATTCTGTGCAGTCAGTCAAGTGTTTTGGCACTATACTATCTGCCACCTTTATACTCTTTCTCAATTTAGAAGTAAATCGGCGATTCCGATTTTCATCAAAGTGAACTCGGACGAACAAATAGCCTTCTGAGTCAATTCCACTTGTCTTCTGTGCCACCATTGTTGTGTCTAACACTTTTATAAGAAACTGGTTATGCAGCAGAGTCTGTGTGGCACCTATAATACTATCATTCAGTAACTGGTCATTTGCAATAAGGTGATTGTCATTTTCACTGAGTTAGAGATCAAGTATCCACATACAAGTTTTTGTTTTTGTTTGTCTCTGTATTAGCTATGTTTTAGTCGCATTTGGTTGGTCATTTTTACTTCTCGGGCATAGATTTTGCTTCTTCTTTAGCTCCACTTCTATTGTAAATAATGTTTAATAACTTCACTGGATCACCGTTACGCTTTCTGTTGCAACACAGCCGTTATTGTTAATGTAGAATGATTTTACATGCCCAGCGATAATTTACTATCTTTCCTTTATCCTTCAAACCAACAGAATGAGCCTGCTGGCTTTGAAAATTTTAAATATCTCAGAACGAATAATGTTTATACATCCATGCTCTCGGATGATTCTGAATTAGTGGCATCAACCGTCTGACATATAAAAAGAGTGTGCTTATTAAACAGACAATAGAGACAGGGACCCTTACTCTCCTGTGCTAGCTCCAACACTTTCCGAGCTTCTTCTAAGAAAATAACACAATTTCGACGATATTGTGTGGTAACTTACCCGGCAGTAACAGAGCTTTGCTGTTCAGTGTAGAGACGTGTTGAATGGGCAACTGGGCATTGTGAACAAATTCGGCCATAAAAACATTAAAAAAAATCATTATAAACATATGCATTAGGGTGTGTCATACGGAGGCGAATTTTTTTTTTTTGAGTTTGAAAAATCGGCCCATGGTATTAATGATGTAGTTCTTTGTGCAGAATCATGTGATATCTTCAGATTTGAAAAGTTTTCATTTTTTGCTAGGTAAATTTTAACTTGAAATCTTATGAAAATTCAGTATTCCCACCCTTTTACCAACACCACTTATTTAAAGTAAAGTAAATGTATCAGGTTAATTTATTAGGATGAAAATGATCCAGAATAGTGAAACGAATGATCTTGACACATTCATTAAATTTAATATTCCTTTAGAAAACAAAATCATCAAATACAAAAACCGGTTTTACTACTACGACCCGGTGTTGCTGCACACCATAGAGAACATGTCTTTCTTGCTTCTGTTTCTACTCATCACCTCCCTGCTGACCACCTGAGCTCGGATGCCTTCTTCCTCCTCTCCTGGCTGTACCGCGTGACTGCTGGCCCTCGCTCACCTTGGTACACAACGCTCTATACTCTGGGTGTGCGAGGGCCAGGCAGGGACATGCATGGGGTTGTCCAGGAAAGCTCTGACTTGAACATTGGTGAGGCTGCAGGTAAGAGGGGGCTCACTGCCAGCCTGGATGTTATCCAGATCTATGAGATCAGTGAGGGTCTTGGCACCTAGATTGACTTCAGGAGTCTTCCTGACCCTGAAGGAATCGTCACCAACTGATTCGTCATGCCCAGATCCTCTCATAAGTCTCATATCCAAGATCTTTTTGACTGCCACTCTTCTCTCCTCCTCATCCTTACTGCAGAGCATTGTCTGCAGAACTGCCTCAGGATGAGCATACCAGGAAGATCTCCTCACAGTCTGCTCCACAATCTGAACAACCTTCCTTGGCTGACTCCTCAGGAGCTCAAGCTGGAAGAGAACATGCCTCGGACCTTCGGAGAACGATGACTTGACCTTGGTGTTGAACCAATTTGGCAAGTAGACACTCACGATGAATTGGACAATAAGTCTCAGGTTGAAGCTGGTTCCCTTTCAGTTTATGATGAGCGACCCAAATTCTGCAGAACCCGGAGAGCCGTTGTGAGCCACCTAGAATGTGAGACTGGACCTATCTGCAGGTAAGCAAGTCTATCAGGCATGACCCCAGTTTTGATGGCACTACAAATCATGTAACCATAGTACTGGTCAGTACTCAGGTCGTCAATGACAGTATGTGCAAGCTCAACGAGTGGAGGGCCAACTGTGATTTTTTCAAAGCTCGGATTTATTTCTAACTCAGTGGCAGAGTCCAGCATCTTGCCAAGAGGACCAGACCATCTGTTGTTTGAAAGAGTCTTGCCATCCAGCTCCTGGATCAGATGTCTGAGTGGCAACTCGTTGGTGTGGAGGTCACAAACAATCCAGACCAAACCCTCCCAATCTTATCCACTGTGACCCCTTGCCACCCTGTGTTCGTGTTGGTGCTGTCCCTCCAATGGCCTGCAGGGGACTGGTCTACGTTCCCTCTCTCTGAGCCAGTTCACAATGTTATCTGCCACTATCTCAGCTGGTTTCCTGATGTCATCTTTCTCTGGAGTGAAATGCCAAAATACTTTCCCTCTGGTTCACTGCAGCAGGGTAGTGTTCCTCCTTCACCATGGCGGGGAACAACATCCAGAATCTCAACTTTCATGAACACTTTAGTGTCATCCCTTCTCCCATCAAAGAACAAACAATTGATTCCATTTTCTCTTATCCTTATCAAGCTCCTCTTCTAGGTTACTGACAAGTTTCTCCTGAGCTCTCCTTACTTTGTTATGATCTATCACCAGGTGAACATCATCAGGTGTTATCAAACCACCGTCAATCCAGGCAGCTGTTGCTATCTCTGCAGTTTCTCTGAGACCAGTGTGGTGTCGCATGCTGGCCAGAGCTATGCTCGGGATATCTTTCCTATTTCGAATCTTATGCCTGGAAGGTTTGGGATCATTATTTTCTGGGTTAGGGACAAAGTCACCATTCTCCTGGACAGCACTCGGATCAGCCATGGGGAAGTCATTAAACTCTGAATCAGCTTGACTCCAATCATCGGCCTTTTTTACCTCACCCTGGGCCTTCTCAAGTCTCTTTTCCTCGGCAACTCTTCTCCTCTTCTGTCTCTCTGTGGCAGCCTCCTGTCTCTTGGACTCCGGAATATCTTGGCTAGAAATCATGAGAGCCCCTATACTGCCAGTCTTCTCTCTCTGTGCTTTGACAAATGCCAGTTCGATCACAGGAATCTTCAGTTCACGCTTGCAAATACAGGAGATGTGGGCCTCGGAGTTTACAGTCACGATCGCATCCAAACTCAGGACAGAGAACAATTGGGCACTTGCAAGTAATTATGTCAAATAACTGGTCCAGTTGCTTGGCAAAGCTGTCTTAACTGCAAGTTTTCCTCTCCCAAGAGAGATATCTCTTGCCTTTTCCCAACTGGCTAGCAGTCTCTCACTAATCTTCTTCTGACTTGTTATGACTGGAGGCTTGAACTGAGCGTTAGCCAGAGTGTACTGTGCCAAGACAGCTTTGGTCATATCATGGCAATGTCTTTGTTTGTGTAAGTTCTTTGGTTCTTTTCACTGATTTGCCTGATTAAACACCGTATCTCAAAGCATCTCTCAATGTAGGCAACTCCGACTTCAGGAGCTCTCTCCCAGACCCAAGATAGTGACTAAGATGGCTGGATTTTTGGTTCCTCGTCCTGACACAAGCAGCCATCGCAAATATTATCAACTTATAAATGCATCAGAATCTGAAACAGAAAAAATATTGTTAGTTGGGTTGTTAAAGAATGAAGTCAGAAAGCAATGTTCACTATTTAATTGTAATGCACTAATGCAGCTGTACGTTAGATTTTCGATAAATTTCACGCTAAAATTTACCTAGCAAAAGGTTGCAAAATATTGAAGCTGAAATTATTTTATGTTTATATACACTAAAATCCACCAAAAAAGTGATGGGCCATTAGTTTTAGCTGATCTTCCCTCCTATGACACACCCTAATATGCATGTTGCCTTGTATTACTGAGGAGTGGAAATCCATGGGATTGCATATTATTCAGAGGTAGTGCAATAAGTGCATATTGCACTTAATAGACCATGGGTCCGGTATCGACCCCCCCCCCTTCCCCCCGTCCCCCTCTCCTGGGAATTTTTGGAAGCCATGTCTTTTGTGTTGTCTGAGCCATGTCTTTTTAGTATCTGTTCGAATGCCAGACATGTATTCTCAACCTGACAGCTGAAAACATTGACAGAGGTGATAAAAAGCTGTCTTAACCTATTTTACTAGAATAAAAAAGAAATGTGTTTTACATTTCGCAGTTAATATTAATCTTTCAGCGTAACGGAAAATGCAGTGGCAAGAAAGTACTTCAAATCGACAGTAAAGGTTTGACTTTACTCAAAGTTGAGACTGGAGAAATAAATTTACACAATCTAATTATCCTATTCACTTGTGGATTCAAACAACTAGCTTGACGTGTTTTAATAAAATTGAACTTCAATGTGTTTCGCATTTGACAATTTTAATGGGTTTCATTCATCTTCAAGTTTAAAAAAAATCATTGTAAATTTACTCAGTATAAAAAGACCAGGTATGATTTTGCTGAGTTGAAACTGCTCATAGATGCAGTCCATGAGTTTACCAAATTATGGGTCGTCTTCATCCTCCTCTGTTTTCTCTGAGGCCTCAATCCACCAACTCTTGTAGCATTACAGCACCTTCTGTCCACTTGAACTTCCAATTTTGCTTTCTGGAAATTCCCAGCAATGAGCTTCTGGTGCAGAAATGACTTGGGTTGATTTGGCTGCCTGATTCCATATAAGAGCTTGATAATTAGCCCTTTTGATGTGCATTGTCAGAGAATCCTTGCAAGGAGGAAGGAGACTCATGTCCACTCCATCGCAACTTGTCAGCAATGATCCGTGTTTGCTACTGAATAGTTCCAGGAATCTCTTGTGCCTCAATTTGTTGATGTCCTTTACTCCATAGAGAAGGCACGTAAAGTGTTCAAGTCCAGCAAACACAATGTCAGGTATTTCTTCAGAGTTCCCAAATTGTGCGAATGTGTCAAGAAACTCGAGGTGTTGCCTGAGTATCTTCATAGTTGTATTCAATCCCCTTCTGACGAACGCACTCGTGGTATCACAACAAATGAATGCATGTACTGCAGAAAGAACGTGGCAGATCTCTTTCCTCACAGCCGGAATCACGCTTTGTATGACTATGAGTCTTTTGTTCCGACTCCAGTGTCGAACAGAACTTTCAGTTTGATGTCATGTGCAAACTTCAACAGAAGAATAAACACATCAGTGTCTGGAAATCACACGGTTATAGATATATTTTTACCTTTTTACTTTATCCTCTTCGCCACTAATCGACTCGTTAGGCTCTTGGGCGGTTGGTCACGTCTCTATTACACACAGTGGGCAAATACTGGTCATGTTCGGGGGCTCTGAAAGTATCTGTACCTGAGTCAGTGTTGGTCAAGTCTCGTCTTGAAAGAGATCACACACGGTGCCATCACAACACTGTCTGGCAGATTATTCCAAGAGTTTACAAGTCTCACTTCGAAAAATTTCGCCATTACAATTTTCTGGACTTGTGGTTTCTTCACCCTTGAACTGTAACCCCATGTGGTGCGGGTGTCCGCCAGTTCCAGGTATGGACACTTGACTGAGCAATGCCCTCTGAGATGTTAATAAATTTCAGTTAGGTCCCCCATTGCCTATCTATAGTATAAGCTAGGCAGCTGAGGGCGTTCTAATATACTGTATGTGGGTAACTGAGATGCCATAGTGCAGTAAGGTGTGTCATAGGAGGGAAGATCAGCTAAAACTAATGGCCCATCACTTTTTTGGTAGATTTTAGTGTATATAAACAGAAAATAATTTCAGTTTTAATATTTTGCAACCTTTTGCTAGGTAAATTTTAGCGTGAAATTTATCGAAAATCTAACGTACAGCTGCATTAGTGCATTACAATTAAATAGTGAACATTGCTTTCTGACTTCATTCTTTAACAACCCAACTAACAATATTTTTTCTGTTTCAGATTCTGATGCATTTATAAGTTGATAATATTTGCGATGGCTGCTTGTGTCAGGACGAGGAACCAAAAATCCAGCCATCTTAGTCACTACCTTGGGTCTGGGAGAGAGCTCCTGAAGTCGGAGTTGCCTACATTGAGAGATGCTTTGAGATACGGTGTTTTAATCAGGCAAATCAGTGAAAAGAACCAAAGAACTTACACAAACAAAGACATTGCCAGTGATATGACCAAAGCTGTCTTGGCACAGTACACTCTGGCTAACGCTCAGTTCAAGCCTCCAGTCATAACAAGTCAGAAGAAGATTAGTGAGAGACTGCTAGCCAGTTGGGAAAAGGCAAGAGATATCTCTCTTGGGAGAGGAAAACTTGCAGTTAAGGACAGCTTTGCCAAGCAACTGGACCAGTTATTTGACATAATTACTTGCAAGTGCCCAATTGTTCTCTGTCCTGAGTTTGGATGCGATCGTGACTGTAAATCCGAGGCCCACATCTCCTGTATTTGCAAGCGTGAACTGAAGATTCCTGTGATCGAACTGGCATTTGTCAAAGCACAGAGAGAGAAGACTGGCAGTATAGGGGCTCTCATGATTTCTAGCCAAGATATTCCGGAGTCCAAGAGACAGGAGGCTGCCACAGAGAGACAGAAGAGGAGAAGAGTTGCCGAGGAAAAGAGACTTGAGAAGGCCCAGGGTGAGGTAAAAAAGGCCGATGATTGGAGTCAAGCTGATTCAGAGTTTAATGACTTCCCCATGGCTGATCCTAGTGCTGACCAGGGGAATGGTGACTTTGTCCCTAACCCAGAAAATAATGATCCCAAACCTTCCAGGCATAAGATTCGAAATAGGAAAGATATCCCGAGCATAGCTCTGGCCAGCATGTGACACCACACTGGTCTCAGAGAAACTGCAGAGATAGCAACAGCTGCCTGGATTGACGGTGGTTTGATAACACCTGATGATGTTCACCTGGTGATAGATCATAACAAAGTAAGGATAGCTCAGGAGAAACTTGTCAGTAACCTAGAAGAGGAGTTTTATAAGGGGATAAGAGAAAATGGAATCAATTGTTTGTTCTTTGATGGGAGAAGGATGACACTAAAGTGTTCATGAAAGTTGAGATTCTGGACAAGTTGTTCTGCCATATGGTGAAGGAGGAACACTACTCCTGCTGCAGTGAACCAGGAGGGAAGTATTTGTGGCATTTCACTCCAGAGAAAGATGAAATCAGGAAACCAGCTGAGATAGTGGCAGATAACATTGTGAACTGGCTCAGAGAGAGGAACGTAGACCAGACCCTGCAGGCCATTGGAGGGGACAGCACCAACACGAACACAGGGTGGCAAGGGGGGATCATACAGTGGATAGAGCGGAAGATTGGGAGGAAGCTGGTCTGGATTGTTTGTGATCTCCACACCAACGAGTTGCCACTCAGACATCTGATCCAGGAGCTGGATGGCAAGACTTTCAAACAACAGATGGTCTGGTCCTCTTGGCAAGATGCTGAACTCTGCCACTGAGTTAGAAATACTGTAAATCCGAGCTTTGAAAAAATCACAGTTGGCCCTCCACTCGTTGAGCTTGCACATACTGTCATTGACGACCTGAGTACTCGGGACCAGTACTATGGTTACGATTTGCAGTGCCATCAAAATCCGGGGTCATGCCCGATAGCCTTGCTTTACCCGCAGATAGGTCCAGTCTCACATTCTAGGTGGCTCACAACGGCTCTCCTTGTGTTCTGCAGAATTTGGCTGCCTATCATAAACTGAAAGGGAACCAGCTTCACAACCTGAGACTTATTGTCCAATTCATCGTGAAAGTGTCTACTTGCCAAATTGTTCACCAAGGTCAAGCTACTGTTCTCCGAAGGTCTGAGGGCATGTTCTCTTCCAGCTTGAGCTCCTGAGGAGTCAGCCAAGGAAGGTTGTTCAGATTGTGGAGCAGACTGTGAGGAGATCTTCCTGGTATGCTCATCCCGAGGCAGTTCTGCAGACAATGCTCTGCAGTAAGGATGATGAGGAGAGAAGAGTGGCAGTCAAAAAGATCTTGGATATGAGACTTATGAGAGGATCTGGGCATGACGAATCAGTTGGTGACGATTCCTTCAGGGTCGATACGATACGAAGTCTTTAGTTAAGAGGTGAAAGAAGATTATTAGGAGTTGAAGGAAAAGTGGTGAAACTGAAATACAGTAGGAGTAGAAAGAATCTGGGCTCAACCAGATCGCTTCATCTTTCTTATTGGTGTTTTGTCTTTGTTCTGCTCCCTTGGGTCGTCAGACCTTTGTATTAATATTGGTTTATTTATATAATGCTGCTTACTATTATTATTTGTTATTGTTGGAGTTAGTGAGCCCGCCCAGGTCCTTGTGTAACTGGGAGGGTAGTCAAATTTTTTTTTTTTTGAGGTGTTAGTTAAGTGTTAGTTGTGTTAGTCTAAAGGTACACTGTATGGAGAGGCCTGCCAGGTTCTTAGTGGAGCTGGTTGGTCACTCTCATCTTTATTCCTCTAGTAATGTTTTATGTAGAAATGTGTATGTTGAGGCAGGAGGTGGTTCAATTACTTCTTCCTGGCTGATATAGCTGGGAGGGTAATCACATTATTATTATTAATATTATTAATATTTTTTTATTTTTTTATTTATTTTTTATTTAATTTTTTTTTGAGTTAGTGAGCCCGCCCAGGTCCTTGTGTAGCTGGGAGGGTAGTCACATTTTTATTTATTTATTTTTTTTTTTTTACTAAGATGTTAGTTCAATGTTAAATGTTAAATGTTAAATGTTAAATATTAGTTATGTTAGTCTAAAGGTACGCTGTATGGAGAGGCCTGCCAGGTTCTTGTGGAGCTGGTAGGTCACTCTCATCTTTTATTCTCTCTATTAATGTTTTATATGTATATTGGGGCAGGAGATGGTTCAATTACTTTCTTCCTGGCTGATTTAAACCAACTGTGTTCTTGGAATTCTTCGTTGTCTATATTATTTATCCAGTTTTGATATGTTTCTGTGTTAAGTTCAGTCACTTTTTTCCAAATATTTACAGCTTTGTTGTGTATATCTACATTGATTGCTAAGTGGTTTGCTCTCTTGTGTAGTTGTTCATTATTGATGTGGTCTGTATATTTTATGTTGTATATAAATCTGAGGGCTATATTTTGTACTGTTTGTAACCTTTTAATGCACGTTTTACTAAGGGTGTTCAATGGGATGGGTGGGTAGTCCATAATTGATTTAACAAGGGCAATATAAATCTTTCTTTTGTTATTAATGCTAAGGTTCTTAAAGCGTTTTATTTTTGATAATCTTATTCTTGCCTGTCGTTCTTTATCTTTTAAGTATGTTATATATCCACTTTTTGTTAGTTTTAATCCAAGCATCCTACCTTCAGTGTCGTATGGGTATAGTTCCTGGTCGACTATTACTGGACTTGTTTTAATCTTGGCTATTGGTATTATCTTGAATTTGTTCTTATTTGTCCTGATTTTCCATTTTTTCTCAAAATCATTTATGTTTTTTATCGCTCTTACCGTGTAGAGTGCCATAAATTGAGTTGATTTTCCTGGGTATGATACTATTTGAGTAATATCATCAGCAAACATTACATATTCGCTAAAGGGGGTAGGTTGAGGTGTGTCTGAAGTATAAATTGTATATAGTGTTGGAGAAAGGCATCCTCCTTGAGGTACTCCACTCTCAAGATTAAACATAGTTCCAAAAAGTTTCCAATTTGAATTTGTGCTCTCCTATCATCTAAATAGTTACACAATATTCTTAGCAAGTATTCGTTAAGTCCCAGTTTTAATATTTTATATTTCAAGCCTAAATGCCAAACTTTATCAAAAGCCTTAGAAACATCCCTTAAAATTATATTGATTTGGTTACCCTTGCTTTTTTCTATTGCAATTATTTCCGTTATTGTAGCTATTGCAGTTAGGGTATTTCTATTGGGCATAAATCCATGTTGTCTGTTGTTAGTTTTCCCATGTTGTGTTAAAAAGGCTATAAGTCTTGTATTTAATATTTTTTCCAATAGTTTCCCGGTAATTTCTAATAAAGATATTGGCCTGTAGTTTAATATTTCCTTATTGTCCTTACCCTCCTTCGGAATAAATATCATTTTAGCATATTTTAGTTTGTCTGGAAAGTAACCAGTTATTAAGCATGCGTTATAAATGTTTAATAGTGTATTTAAATGTTTTCAGGTAGATTCATGATCATATTTCGTGTAATACCTGTGAGCCCAGAGGGCTTTTTTCATAAATTTCCTCCAGACAGTGCATCATTTCTCCCATGGTTATTATTTGATTATTAGGTAATAAGTTATAGTCTATATATTGCCTTGGGGTGATTCTATGTATTTGTCTTCCCATTTCTTCTTCTATCCTTTCTTCGTGTTCACTATCAAAATCTTCATTTTCCTCATCTGATATTTTAAAAACTTTTACCCATTCCCTTTTGAATGCTGACTCTTGTTCATTTTCCTCGTGCAATTTTGTTCCATTTTGGTCTTTAATGTATGGTGTTTTTTGCTTGTTGTGCCCCATCATCTTGTTTATGGAAGTCCAAAATGTTTTTGTGTCTTTAGTCATGTCAGCCGCCATTATAATATCATTCCATTTTTTATTGTTTGCTTCCTTACATGCGTCTCTTAATTTTATCTGTAGTGCTATCTGTGTCGTATATAGCCATCTGTTACTGCCGTGTCTTTCCATATACCTGTTTATTTCATTTGTAATAGGTCTGGATTAATTTAACTTCTTCTGGTAGTCTGTTGTTGGGTAATGTTCTAAAGTGTAGTAGGAGTGTGTTTGGTTATAGATGTTTTTATTGCTGAGTGCAGTCTGTCCATTTCTGAGTCTATATCTTCTGTTGTTTTCCTTGTAGGTTAATCAGTGGTGATTACTTAAGTCGTCTTTGAAGCTGTCCCAGTCTGTTTTACTCATTTTCAGTCTCTTTTTATTGGTATCTGTATGGGGCTTGTTGACAGTGTTAGTATAATTGGCAGATGGTCACTGCCTGTAGAGGTCCCTGTATTATATGGTAATTGAAAAAGGCTTTGTTGTTGGTAAAAATTTTGTCTGGTGTCGATTGTGTATTGTGATTTCTCCAGGTTGGAAAGTTAGGACCCAGATGATTGATTTTCCCTAAATTTATTAATTGATTAAGGGCGTTTCCCACGACGTTATTATTTGTATTGTCAAAAATCCTATGTCTGGCGTTAAAGTCTCCTAAGATGTACATCGGATGACTATTGTTAGCCAATTTTAATAGGTCTTCTATAGGTAAGTAGGGTCGTCTCGGTGGGAGATAAGTAGTAGCAATAATTACGTCTCCTTGAGTTGTATTTATTTGTATTGCTAGAAATTCATCCTGGAAGTCATCAATTAGTTTAAATTTTAAGTTTCTTTTAACCGCTATCGCTACTCCGTCATTTTTCTCGCCCGATTTATTTCTTTGGTTTACATAATAGTTAAAGAGTTTTATGTTGTTGTTTTCTGTCTCACCGTGACTGTTTATTAGTATAATGTCAGGGTCAATTTCTTGATATATATTACTTAGGTTAATTCTCTCGGTCTTCCAGTTTCTTACGTTGTGTTGTATTATTCTTAAAGTTCTTACTGTTTGTCTATTGTCCATTATTTCTTATACTTGGATTGTGACTGTTGAAGTGGAGACCTATCATCCTGTTTCCCGCTTCTGACTCTTCTAAACTCTGACGGGTCTACTATTTTAAAGTCATTTGGTCGTAATCTTTAGTTTGTCCGTAGTAATTAGTGACCAGACATAATCTTCACTTAGGGATTTTTCTTGATATGTCCACTTGTATATCCCTCCTTCACAGTTTTTTACTATTGTCCCTCCTGTTGGTCTCGATGTTGGGATTCCATGTTTTGTTGTAGTGATAACTTTTAATCCAATTTCTTCAGCAGATTCAGGTTAGCACAGACTTCAGGGCCATTCAGGGTCAGGAAGACTCCTGAAGTCAATCTAGATCCAAGACCCTCACTGATCTCATAGATCTGGATAACATCAGGCTGGCAGTGAGCCCCTCTACCTGCAGCCTCACCAATGTTCAAGTCAGAGCTTTCCTGGACAACCCCATGCATGTCCTGCCTGGCCTCGCACAGGTATAGGCGTTGTGTACAGCAAGTGGCGAGGCCAGCAGTCACGTGTACCCCAGCCAGGAGAGGAAGGAAGGCTACATCCGAGGCTCAGGTGGTCAGCAGGGGTGATGAGTAGAAACAGAAGCAAGAAAAGACATGTTCTCTATAATTTGTGCCTTGTACCGAATTAAGTAGTAGTAAAACCGGTTTTTGTATTTGATGATTTTGTTTTCTAAAGGAATATTAAATTTAATAAATGTGTCAAGATCATTCGTTTCACGATTCTGGATCATTTTCATCCTAATAAATTAACCTGATACATTTACTTTACTTTAAATAAGCTATTTAGTGGTGTTGGTAAAAGGGTGGGAATACTGAATTTTCATAAGGTTTTCAAGTTAAAATTTACCTAGCAAAAAATGAAAACTTTTCAAATCTGAAGATATCACATGATTCTGCACATAGAACTACATCATTAATACCATGGGCCTATTTTTCAAACTAAAAAAAAAAATTCGCCTCCGTATGACACACCCTAATAGTGCAGGCACCAGTCTGATGGCCCTCCTTTGGACATTTTCAATCAACTGACAGTCTCTAGCATATCTATAGGGGGAAGCACTTCAAGTTTAGTTGTTTGATTCACCTTTTTTTCAGGGGGGCCCGAGAAATTAAGTTCGTTGTCAACACTGTATGTATACCATGTATGTACTCTATATATATATATATATATATATATATATATATATATATATATATATATATATATATATATATATATATATATATATATATATATATATATATATATATATATATATATATATATATATATATATATATATATATATATATATATATATATATATATATATATATATATACACATTACTTCTCTAGTCAGTAGCGTGTGGCAATGCCCCTGTTTCATGTCACCACACGCTTAGATAAATGTGCCTGGCGACATCTGGAAGCTGCTAATGTACCACTTACCACATGTCGCCTGAGAGGTCAGAGAGAGGTCAGTTGACCCATATAGGAGTGTAAGGACTTCCTGCGCTTGTAAGCGCACTCCTGTATATTTCCGTTGAATAGAACCTACAGAACTCTACAGGTGTTTATGTTCGCCCCTGTAGTTAGAACCAAGTACCCAGAACATCTCCAAACACATACACCCAGGTCGTTTTCTCATTCGATCTCTACTACTGCAGTTTCTTCGTCTCGTTGGTATGACATAGGTGCAACCTCTTACACTTCGTGACATAACCTGTGAGCTGCAATGTGCAGGCAGTGGAGTACATTGTGTCTACTTCCTCTTGCATAGAGCTCAGTTCCTCAACATCTTCTGAAAAGGTCTTCTGCCCACCAGCACTCAGAAGACAGGCGCATTTGTCTGCACAAGCAAAGTAGATTTTTCTGCCCAGTAGCTTCTGTGTATATTTGTCTTTTTCCATTTTTCAGAAGGAAGCAGGTAAGGCTTTGCTTGTTTTTGTCATTTAACAAGATACTTTTCCAGTCAGTTGGGATCTCTGTTATGAGACCATTGAACAAATATACTGTGGATGAACCTCTTCGACCTCTTTTAATGCTCTTGATTGAGAGAGGATGGAAGGTATTGATTTTAAAATCCAAACGTGGTTCTTTTGGAAACTATTCACATAGACTCTGATAGTTTCCCAAATATGGTAGGTACGGTCACTTGTACATAGAACAAAGGATTGCATCAAAGACGTAGTTGTTTATGTCTTGAGGAGGCTTTCTGTTGCGTGTGTGATTCTCCTGCAATCAGGTGCATATCAAAATATATATAATTGTATATACAGTATTATATCAAAATAAGCATACAGAACAGTTCTTTTAGCAAAGCACATAGTCCAGCTTGCTACACAACCTCTTCAAAAAATAGAATTTATGTTACTAAGGTGTATGTAACTTCGAAAGATATAAACTAATAATAGACTGCAGCAAATAATCGTGGGCCCTTCGTGCCCAGTTCGCTATATAGTTCGACAAAACAGTAATGGAGGGAATATTTGGAGAAGTGAGCTCGCGCCTATATTTAACGTCGGTGCACTTGCAATGAACACCTGTTAATACATCGGATTCCTGCGAACAGCAGTCAAACAGTAATAAGAATACACAACAACATGGAAATATTTTATTTTTTCTGTAGCTATATCAGTCTTATACATGGTCGTGGCTGTTATAATCATGGTCGTGGTTGTTATAATCATGGTCGTGGTTGTTATAATCATAGTCGTGGTTGTTATAATCATGGTCGTGGTTGTTATAATCATGGTCGTGGTTGTTATAATCATGGTCGTTGGTGTTATAATTATGATCGTGGTTATGATCATGGTCGTGATTGTTATAGTCATAGTCGTGGTTGTTATAATCATGGTCGTGGTTGTTATAATCATGGTCGTGGTTGTTAAAATCATGGTCGTGGTTGTTAAAATCATGGTCTTGGTTGTTATAATCATGGTCGTGGTGGTTATAATCATGGTCGTGGTTGTTATTATCATAGTCGTGGTTATGATCATAGTCGTAGGTGTTATAATCGTAGTTGTGGTTGTTATAATCATGGTCGTGGTTATGATCATAGTCGTAGGTGTTATAATCATAGTCGTAGTTGTTATAATCATGGTCGTGGTCGTGATACTTACAGTATCTAATATACTATATATCTAATATTCTATAGCGCTAGGCTTGTGTGTGTCTGCTCTGGGCAGCCGAAACTGCACAATCGTTTTTCATCAAACTTGGTGGAAAAATAGCAAAAAATTCGTACAGTGGAACAAACCTTGTCCCATATCGATGGTTTCTTTAGGAAGCCATTACATAACCATTCAATTTACGCTGGAAAACAATGCAAGTCTACGGACTTGGCGCACCCAGCCCACGATTGCAGTTATCGTAAGGCTCCCTCCTCCTACCCCCACTTTTTTCTTAGCCTACTTTTTTTTTAATGTTGATTGGATTAGTAAAGGAAGGAAGATGAGTAAATAGAAGAATAAGTAAAGAAGGAGAAACAGTTACCAGACGACCTTACAGTTACAGTGTATATTTATTCCTGTGGGTGGAAAAGGAGAAGAGATAAAAGATAATAACAGGAATGCATGCAGAAGATGACGACAATAGACACAGGGTGAATAAAGACAGTGAAACAGACAGGAGGTTGACGAAAATAGACAGATTCATACATGCACAAATAGACAATATGGCAACTAACATGACAGACAGACAGCTGACTGACTGGTTCGCATTACACAAACAGGCAGACACACGCCAACAACGGATAAGACAGACAAATTTGACGACACAAAGAGTACAGACGGACTTACATTAAAACACCACGCAGACGAACAGACAGTTGGGATGGCAATAGACAGGACGGATAGACTTAAGACAGATTAGAAGGCATTTATAAACAAGAATAACACCAAATTGACCATAGCTGCGTCAGTGAGGGTAGGAGGTCTTACATCCACCAGTCATGTGAGGTGGGCCTAAAACTGACTAACGTAGATGATGACTATGAGGAATTAATACATTTGATGACTTAAGCTGATGGTCACTAATATAACCAGAATCAAGGTCACTTCTCTTCATAATATAATTTATCTCGGAATGATCATCGGTGATTCATAACATTTTTTTTTTATTTTTTTTTATTTTAACCTCTCCTTGTGGCGAATATTTCTTTAATTAATTATTCTAACGTTTATTCTATTCCTTCTCATAATATATTAGATACTGTAAGTATCACGACCACGACCAAGATTATAACAACCACGACCATGATTATAACAACCACGACTATAATTATAACAAACACGACTATTATAATAACAACCACGACCATGATTATAACAACCACGACTATGAATATAACAACCACGAACCATGATTTTAACAACCACGACTATGATCATAACCACGACAAAGATTATAAAAACCACGACTATGATTACAACAACCACGACGATGATTATAACAACTACGACCATGATTATAACAATTACGACCATGATCATAACCACGACCATGATTATAACAACCACGTCTATGATTGTAACAACCACGACCATGATTATAACCTACCACGACCATGATTATAACAACCACGACTATGATTATAACAACCACGAATATGATTATAACAACCACGACCATGATTATAAAAACCACGATAATGCTTATAACACCCACGACCATGATTATAACAACTACGATCATGATCATAACAACGACTATGATTATAACAACCACGACTATGATTATAACACCCACGAACCTGATTATAACAAATTCGACCATGATCATAACCACGAAGATGATTATAACAACCACGACGATGATTATAACAACCACGACGATGATTATAACACCCACGACTATGATTATAACAACTACAACCATGATCATAACCACGACCATGATTATAACAACCGTGACTATGATTGTAACAACCACGACCATGATTATAACCTACCACGACCATGATTATAACAACCACGACTATGATTATAACAACCACGACTATGATTATAACAACCACGACCATGATTATAACACCCACGACCATGATTATAACAACCACGACCATGATTATCTCATGTACTATAGGAATAGACGTGTGTCTGTGTGTGTGTCCGTTCTGGGCAGCTGAAACGGCTAAGAATTCGCTAAAAATTCATAGTGTGGAACAAACCTGGTCCCGCCTTCCTGAGGTTGCGCCCTAGCCAAACACGAGCGTTCGAACTTTCACGCTTTGGTAAACTGTACCACCGGACTCGCCACCGAGCACGAAGTGCCCACGATCACTTGTGTCTGCTATAATAATCACCAATCTGACTCCTCGCCAATCTTGTATGGCGTCCCCCAAGGTTCCATTCTCGGTCCAGTACTGTTTTTCTTGTACATAAACGACATAGTCCACGCCAGCACACTCATAGAATGCAACTTATTTGCAGACGACAGTAATCTCTATGCCAGCAACGTAGACCTCCATTCCTTGATGAGAACTATGATCACTGAATTGACTAAAGTCAGAACCTGGGTAATACGTAATAATCTGACCTTTAACATTAAGAAAACCCACTACACGATCTTTCACAAAAGGAAAAACTTACCCCCTCGGATTTATTGTTGATGAGAAACTTAACTGCAGAAACCACATACAAGCCATTCACAGTAAAGTCACTAAACAGTGATGCGGTATCATGTATCACACTCGACAGTCACTCACTCTCACAGCAATGAAAGGAATATATCATGATCTTCTCTAACACACTATATAGGCCTAGCCGTGTGTCTATCTGTTCTGGCCAGCCGAAACGGCACAATCGTTTTTCATCAAACTTCGTGGAAAAATCGGAAAAAATTCGTAGAGTGGAACAAACCTGGTCCCATGTCGATGGTTTCTTTAAGAACGCATTAGTTAACGATTTTATTTACGCTGGCAACAGATGTCGCTCTACGTTATCATACGACTCCCTCCTCCTCCCTCCACTTTTTCTCTTAGCCTACTTTTTTGTTTAATGTTGTTTGGATTAGTAAAGGAAGGAAGATGAGTAAATAGAAGAAAGAATGGGAAACAGACAATAGTTAGATATAACAGGTGGGGGGGGGAGCTGAGTTTCATCATGCATCTGGATGCGCAGTTTCAATTTTACAAGATCATTTTCGGACCTTACGAGGCTACAGTGTGTACTTATTTCTCTCCTTATGGCGAATATTTCTTTAACTAATTATTCTAACCTTTTTTCTATACATTCCTACAGTATATTAGACAAGTGATCATGGGCCCTTCGTGCCCAGTTCGCTATGTAGTTCGACAAAACAGTAATGGATGGAATATTTGGAGAAATGCGCTCTCGCCTGTATTTAACGTCGGTGCACTTGCAATGAACACTTGTTAATAAATCGGTTTCCTGCCAACAGCAGTCAAACAGTAATAAGAATACACAACAACATGTAAATATTTAATTTTTTCTGTAGCTATATCGGTCTTATACAAATAATTTCCTATAGTATATTAGAGATTAGATAATCATGGTAGTGGTTGTTATAATCATGGTCGTGGTTGTTATAATCATGGTCGTGGTTGTTATAATCATAGTCGTGGTTTTATAATCATGGTCGTGGTTGTTATAATCATGGTCGTGGTTGTTATAAGTATGGGCGTGGTTGTTATAATTATGGTCGTGGTTGTTATAATCATGGTCGTGGTTGTTAAAATCATGGTCGTGGTTGTTATAATCAAAGTCGTGGTTGTTATAATCATGGTCGTTGGTGTTATAATCTTGGTCGTGGTTGTTATAAACATAGTCGTGGTTGATATACTCACAGTCGTGGTTATTATTACCATGGTCATGGTTACGATCATGGTCGTGGTTGTTATAATCATAGTCGTCGTTGTTATAATCATGGTCGTGGTTGTTATAATCATGGTCGAGGTTGTTAAAATCATGGTCGTGGTTGTTATAATCATGGTCGTGGTTGTTATAATCATAGTCGTGGGTTTATAATCATGGTCGTGGTTGTTATAATCATGGTCGTGGTTGTTATAACTATGGGCGTGGTTCTTACAATTATGGTCGTGGTTGTTATAATCACGGTCGCGGTTGTTATAATCATGGTCGAGGTTGTTAAAATCATAGTCGTGGTTATTATTATCATGGTCATGGTTATGATCATGGTCGTGGTTGTTATAATCATAGTCGTGGTTGTTATAATCATGGTCGTGGTTGTTATAATCATGGTCGTGGTTGTTATAATCATTGTCGTGGATTTTAGGATCATAGTCGTGGTTGTTATGATCATAGTCGTAGGTGTTATAATCATGATCGTGGTTGTTATAATCATGGTCGTGTTTGTTATAACTATGGGCGTGATTGTTATAATCATAGTCGTGGTTGTTATAACCATGGTCGTGGTAGTTATATTCATGGTCGAGGTTGTTAAAATCATAGTCGTGGTTGTTATAATCATGGTCGTGGTAGTTATAATCATAGTCCAGGTTGTTAAAATCATGGTCGTGGTTGTTATAAACATAGTCGTGGTTGATATACTCATAGTCGTGGTTATTATTACCATGGTCATGGTTATGATCATGGTCGTGGTTGTTATAATCATGGTCGAGGTTGTTATAACTATGGGCGTGGTTGTTATAATTATGGTCGTGGTGGTTATAATCATGGTCGTGGTTGTTATAATCATGGTCGAGGTTGTTAAAATCATAGTCGTGGCTGTTATAATCATGGTCGTGGTTGTTATAATCATGGTCGAGGTTGTTAAAATCATGGTCAGGGTTGTTATAATCATGATCTTGTTTGTTTTAATCATGGTCGTGGTTGTTATAATCATGGTCGTGGTTGTTATTATCATGGTCGTGGTTATGATCATTGTCGTAGGTGTTATAATCATAGTCGTGGTTGTTATAATAATGGTCGTGGTTGTTATAATCATGGTCGTAGTTGTTATAATCATGGTGAAACGGTTGGTTAATTCCCAATTAACCAGGCTGGTTCACATATATTATATTGGGCTTTAGTAACGAAACCTAATTGAAGTTTCTTGTTTTATTAGAAAAGTATTAAGTTTGTTTAATTCCTGAGTGTAGGCCAACTGCAAGTTCCACTATTTATGAGTGTGATGAGAAAGGACGGCGTTTATGTAATATAAAAATGAATCAACGTCCTTTCGATATTAGTTGGTGTAAGTAACTTTGAGTAGTGACCCATCGAGGGAGAACGGAATAGGTACTTCGTTCCCCTCGAGGGAAGACGGAGCCATCCACTGTGGCTCTCAAACAAGTTCTTCCTCTAGTTAAGGATATCAAGCTACTGCTCGCTTTATGTGGCCAGGAGGCGGCTACTAATGCCTTTACTCAACATAGTATGACGCAGCTTCCCGTGAGCACACCTTACCACGTGCATTGAACATGTCACCTCATGGGATGAATCTGAATATAAATCAGATGTAAATAACCCATTTATATAATACTTTCTGTTGATAAGACAGGGGTCATTACATCGTTCGGTCACCACCGGCCAAGCAATGTGAGGCCCTAAATAAGCTCACAGAGTTCAGTACATTCTATACAACCCTAACCATGTTATAAACATAGGTGTAGACACTAAGCTGGGGATTCTATTACTGTAGGGGTTTTATCTACTACAGGGGTCCTTTACTTTAGTGCCTTTTGGGTTAAAATGTTATGAGCAATTTTCATCTTGGATGACACTGACTTATAATAACAGAAAAAATAACATGACTTCAAACACAAACATTACTGCCAATATCAAAAGCAACATGGCAGAAATAATCTTCGCCTACTTCGTGTTTAAAAACACATCTTCTTAGCAATGTACAACTTTTGCTACTGTAATCACGCTGGATGAATGTGTGTGGGGTGCTTAAGACTCTCTCAACAAAACATTAATTTTTGCGGAGAGCAATGGTAGTGAGTTGTGAAGGGTTCAACACGGCATGGCTGAAAATTTACAGTCTGTGATACTTTTGTAGAACTATCATATTTTTATTTTAAGATGTGTCTTTGACATCATTAAAATATGTAGTTTGAAAATTATGAACATTCTTATCCTCCCTGGGATCATAAAAAAAGTCCACATTTTCTATGTCTAATAAATACCATGAATTATTTCACATCAGTATAAATTAAAATAAGAAAGCGCTCCAACAATGACAATAACCTGTCAATATCCTACCGATGTGGAGTTATGTCTCGAACATGTAAATGTGTGTATATATTTAATGTATACCTAGATACTACCTATTCCTTGTAGGCTTGATTGAAGAATCCTTTTTAGAATTTCTTAATAATGTGAAATTGTTGCCGCAATCCCGTACACTTGTGTGTGTCACTCGCAGGAGATACAGCTGATTCCAAGGTCCGGTGACTGGGTTAATGTTCACGAAAATAATGAGTACAGAACTACCGCTCCTGGTTACACTAGGTCATCCACCACACCATACCTCAGATTGCTGAGACCATCTCTCAGACCGGAGATTTGTCATCACTAGGGTGGGGTGCTGGCGTGCTGGTAACTGGGGGTTATTCACGCCATACGAAAGTATTTTGTTGACAGGATGTTGATTGATGAGTAGTCACAACAACTGCAGTCACATCCTGTCACACCCTGGGCAGTGAACGAATCATTTGCAGAAACAAATGTTCACTTCAGCTCACAAGATTGTTGCCATAACTCAGCAACTTTTAATAACTCAGTATTGGTTATGGACATAAGCTCAACGTGTAGCAGATGTAACAATACATCCTCCTTGTAGTAGTAAATGTAACACATATAACAATATCTTTGATTGTTATTGCATATTCACACTGACATTCTTCTTCAAAACCAGTATGCTACAATAATGGGGAGAACATAATTCCTCTACCTTTACCAACTGTGTATATGGTGAGATGACTGTTAGTTGTAACAATAACTTGAGAAGTTATAGAGTTTCACTGTGTATAAAGTATTTTACTCTTTAAATACCTAATACAGGAGTTAGGGCGTCTGTATAGAAAACGCGATCCATCTAGCTGGTATCTGTTGTGGGGTGGGTGTAGGCATGTGGGTGACGTCAATCTTCCCTCCCACTGTAGGCTATGCGCTGATACAATGTCGCCTCCACCGAATGTCAAATTTTCTGCAATCCCGTATATATGGGGAACTGTCTGATGACACCGGAAATACTGCAATCAAGGATCGCGAAACCACAAGAGTATGTCACTTACTAGTAAAGTTTATGAAACCATCAGCAACACTGTAGACCACACATTCGTAAATTCCTGACAGTATGCTTTCTTGAGGCTTCCTTACTTGTTACTAACAGCGATTTCACTAGGCTGTATTATTTAATAACTCAGTTGCGGTTATTATTTAATAATTCTGTACCCTTTTCTTATCTACAGAATGAGAAACACTCACGAAATATCGTCTCAATACGGGATATAGTCTCAACACTCGGATTCGTTATGTAATACATCACTGTTATTTGTTAATCTTGTTTCACAAAACACTGACGTCTTGGTATGTAGACCGGAAGGAGATTTCCGTTGACCACCGTTGCTGCCACCTATATGAAACAGTTAGTTAATTCCCAATTAACCAGGTTGGTTCACATATATTATATTGGGCTTTAGTAACGAAACCCAATTGAGGTTTCTTGTTTTATTAGAAAAGTATTATGTTTATATAATTCCTGAGTGTAGGTCAACCGTAAGTTCCACTATTTATGAGTGTGATGAGAAAGGACGGGGTTTATGTAATATAAACGTGAATCAACGTCTGTTCTATATTAGTTGGTGTGAGTGACTTTGAGTGGTGACCCATCGAGGGAGAACGGAATAGGTACGTCGTTCCCCTCGAGGGAAGACGGAGTCATCCACTGAGGCTCTCAAATAACGTCTTCCTCTAGTCAAGGATATCAAGCTACTGCTCGCTTTAGGTGGCCAGGAGCCCGCTACTTATGCCTTTACTCAGCATAGTATGATGCAGCTTCCCGTGGGCACACCTTATCACGTGCATTGAACATGTCACCTCATAGCCAGTGGAAAGTTACAGGGGCTAATCTGAATATAAATCAAATGTAAATAACCCATTTATATAATACTTTCTGTTGATGAGACTGGGGCCATTACAATGGTCGTAGTTGTTATAATCAAGGTCGTCGTTGTTATTTTCATGGTCGTGGTTGTTATGATCAAAGTCGTTATTGTTTTAATCATAGTCGTGGTTGTTATAATCATGGTCGCGTTTGTTATAACCATAGTCGTGGTTGTTATAATCATAGTCGTGGTTGTTATAATCATGGTCGTGTTTGTTATAATCTTAGTCGTGGCTGTTATAATCATAGTCGAGGTTGTTATAATCATGGTCGTGTTTGTTATAATCTTAGTCGTGGCTGTTATAATCATAGTCGAGGTTGCTAAAATCATGGTCGTGGTTGTTATAATCATGGTCTTGGTTGCTATAATCATGGTCGTGGTTGTTGTAATCATGGTCGTGGTTGTTATTATCATGGTCGTCGTTGTTATGATCATAGTCGTAGGTGTTATGATCATAGTCATGGTTGTAATAATCATGGTCGTAGTTGTTATAATCATGGTCGTAGTTGTTATAATCATGGTCGTAGTTGTTATAATCATGGTCGTCGTTGTTATAATCATGATCGTGTTTGTTATAATCTTAGTCGTGGCTGTTATAATCATAGTCGAGGTAGTTAAAATCATGGTCGTGGTTGTTATAATCATGGTCTTGGTTGCTATAATCATGGTCGCGGTTGTTATAATCATGGTCGTGGTTGTTATTATCATGGTCGTCGTTGTTATGATCATAGTCGTAGGTGTTATGATCATTGTCGTGGTTGTAATAATCATGGTCGTAGTTGTTATAATCATGGTCGTAGTTGTTATAATCATGGTCGTAGTTGTTATAATCATGGTCGTCGTTGTTATAATCATAGTCGTGGTTGTTATAATCATGGTCGTGATTATGATCATGGTCGTGGTTGTTATAATCATGGTCGTAGTCGTGGTACTTACAGTATCTAGTATACTATAGGAAGGAATAGAATAAAGGTTACAAAAATTAGTTAAAGAAATATTCGCCATAAGGAGAGAAATAAGTACACACTGTAGCCTGGTAAGGTCCGAAAACGCTCTGGTAAATTTGAAGTTACGCATCCAGAGGAATGATGAAACTCAGCTCCCCCCCCCACCTGTTACCTCTAACTATTGTCTGTTTCCCCTTCTTTCTTCTATTTACTCATCTTCCTTCCATTACTAATCCAAACAACATTAAAAAAAAAGTAGGCTAAGAGAAAAAGTGGGGGAAGGAGGAGGGAGCCGTACGATAACTGCAATCGTCCTGCCGGCTGACAGCGTACAGCGACATCTGTTTCCAGCGTAAATAAAATCATTAATTAATGCGTTCCTAAAGAAACCATCGACATGGGACCAGGTTTGTTCCACCCTACGAATTTTTTGCGAATTTTCCACGAAGTTGTTGAAAAACGATTGTGCCGTTTCGGCTGGGCAGAACAGACAGACACACGGCTAGTCCTATAGTATATTAGATAATATACGACTTGTAGTGAAACGGTTCAGATAATGATAATATACCCTTTCTATCTGCAAGGGTTTATTGACAATCACATACCCTTAAAAAGGTTTGTTATTCAATCAATCAGAGTACCGGCTTCATATCTGGGGGTTGGCGACCACAGATCTCCACTCTAATCGTTCTCTGGTTATTTTTTCCGTATCGTCTATGGATATGTATCTCGCTGGGGCTTAGTTTTTAATTTCATTCCTCCATTACAGTCTTTGCCTCTCCCTAGCCCCTCTACCCTCAACTTTGCCCATTAATATTTCTGCAACTACTCCCTCAATCCTAATAATATGACTAAAGTATCTTATTTTTCTTTGTCTGAACATTTCACATATTTCTCATGAATTTTTTGGCTTATTTTAGTACTTCTTCATTAGCACTTCATCTGTTTTCCTGTTAGTGTAGCTTATTCTTAGCATTCACCAATAACACCACAATTCAAAGGCCTCCAACCTCCTTCTGGTGTCTGCTGAAAGTGTTTACTCTTCTCACCCCTACATCAGTCTTTGCCTTTATACAGTACAGTAAAGCCTTTCGCCAGCTTTTTTCTCAAAATAAAGTTAATGACTCTTCATTAGGTCTTTTAGATTATTAAATACTGTTTTTACTTGTCCTATTCTTGCTTTTAATTCTTCCGCCCATCTACCCTCACAGCTAATGTGACTTCCCAAATACAATTTTTTCTTCATGTTTAAGTTCCGTTACCAAACTTTATTGTTTTATTATAGGGTTTATTTCCAATTTGGAAGTAGTCTATAGTTCTGTCTTTATAGTATTAACTCCTAAGCCATATATTTCACCCTTTCTACTAAACGTCATTACGGATACCTAAAAAAAAAAAAAGATGTGCCTCTTTTACAGTGCAATCCTAATGTGGCAAACTCATCGTAAGAATTTTTGAGAGATCTGGAACAGATGTAAAATAAAGTTTAGCTAGGTCAAGCCAAAGAGGGAAGAACTGACGTAAGACCGTGTTATGGTATCGTCTACCAGGTTCTTTAAACAGTGAGGTGAAATTATCGGTGGGTTATTTAACATGTTAATTGCAGTTTAATGGTCGGGGCCTGTCTCATTATCATGTTAATTTATGCAAATACATACCGGCCCACTCATTAAGGAGTTGGGAAACTCTGAAACAAATAAAGGATTCAGAGGTTTCATGATAAAGAATACTTCATTGAGGATTAAAAAACAAGAAATGATAAGCTACCTTCATTATTATTAAATCAAATATAATAGTGATGATCGGAAAAAAAATATATACTTTAGAAATAAATTTTTTTTTATCTCTTTCAAAACACACACACACACACACACACACACACACACACACACACACACACACACACACACACACACGAGAACAGATCAACAGTTAGAGGCTTGACGACCTTTCCATTCCAGTCTTGAAGTGTGGGGCTGGTGACCTCACTGTTTGCTTTTAAATTACCAAGAATGTCAGACCTTGAATATTGTGGTTCGGGCTAAAAGTTGAAAAATAGAGTTGGTTTTACAGTGTTGTCAGTGAATACATAACAAGGATTGAGAAAAGTGAAAAGAAATGGTTTTAGAAAATAAATATGTTGAAAGGTAACGTGTGAGTAAGATATTGATAATGATAGGAATTTAAAAACAAGATAGGACAGTTGTGTTCTGACCTCGCTTGAGGAAAATTCATGGCAGACTTAGCTTCCAGGAATTAATTGACAGTAATGGCTAGTGCTACTTGTGAAGAGGGTGTGCCTTTCTAAGGGCCGAGCTGCTGGCCGAGTTAGCGAAGGTCAAGGAAGAAAACGTGAAATTAAAGGAAGTGATAGAGAGGATGAAGGAAGAAAAAACGAGACAAGGAAAGCCCATGTCTGACTAAATAAACACCAGCGAATGGAAAGTTGCGAGGAGAAGAACGACAACAGCTAAGTGTAAAAACTCTTTTAGTCCTTTAATAGACGAATTGGACGTTAGCATAGTCAGAGATAGGGCTAAAAAGGAAGGTAGGAAAACCTTAATTGTTGGCGATTCCCAGGTACGGTACCTGGATAGAGCTTTTTGTGGTAAAATAAAAATAGGATGAGGGTTTGTTTGCCAGGAGCTGGGGTGGGGGATATGTTGACAGGATGGACAATATCTTGTCTGGTAATGGAAACAAACCCATTATGTTCCTCAGTATAGGAGGCAATGTTATTTGCCGGTGTAGGAGCATGGAGCTCCTTGAAAAGTTCAAGACAGCTATAGAACGTATTAGGGTGAAGGGAGGGATCCCTATCACATGTGGCCGTCTTGAAAGATATTGCAAGTCAATATCAGTCCCATTCGTTAACAACTGGCTGGCTCTCTTGAGAGGGAAGTTCAAAAGATGAAGTCTTTAAACTGCTAGGGGAACATATGAGCACGGAGTTGGAGGAGACTGCAGTGGGAGCAGGTAAACAAAGTGAAAGGTTACAGAGAAATAGTGTTAGGAATGATATCAAAACTAAATTAGACAGGGAGTTAAAAGCTAAACTCGTCCAAGAGAGGACTCAGATCACGACTAACTTAAATGTCTATTACGCAAACAGTAGAAGTATGAGAAACAAAATGGATGAAATCAGGGGGGTTGGTATGTACCAAAAAATCGATATTATAGCAATCACCGAAACATGGATAAACTTAGACTCACGTGAGTTACCTGCCAAATACAAAATTGCCGGTTACAAAATATTCCATACCAACAGGCAGATTAGGAAAGGAGACGGAGTAGTAATCTATGCCAGGGATAATCTGAAGTGCGAAATAAATAAGGAATTAAAAACTGAAATGAATACAGAAAGAATTTGGATAGAATTAAAAGATGGTAGAGAAAAATTAATTTCAGGAGTAATATATATAGACCTCTTAATCTTGATAGAGTTAATGTGAGACTTAAATGGGATGAAATATGCAGGGCATCCAGACATAGCAAAGTCACTATAGTAGGCAACTTTAACTGTAGCCAAAAAGATTGGATCAACCTTCCGGGTAACTCAGACTCAGAGGATCTTACAGAGACAACCTCATTAGTAATGTCGAGGTAGGGAACGAACTTGCGAACAGCAATCACAAATAAATAAGATTCCAATTAGAATTTAATGGCAGTCGTAAGGAAAATTTCATTGAAGTACCAGAATTCAGAAGGGTAAAGTTTGATAGTTAGAAAAGCCAGCTGAGAGAAAGGGTATCATATTTGGGGGTGAATTACATGACCTCACACAATGTACCCACAGAGGGCGATCTCACTTTACCTGCAGACCAGACAACGATAACCTCACAAAATATGACGGTTGAGGATGACCTGATCACAAGATCTGAGGCTGACGAATTCCACAACAATTTAATTAATGAGTTAATACACAAAGGCAGAACATACCACACAGAAAACTCAGGTCAAACAACAATGACCCTAAATGGATAAATAATTAATTAAAGAATATTATTGGACAAAGGAAGGCTATAGGTAGGAGAATATATCGTGGTGAAATTTACCACCAAGATTGTAATAAGGTATTGGCCATTAGGGCTAAGACCGAGATAAGAAAAGCAAAGAGGAATAATGAACTGAAGATGGCAAGGGAGGCGAAGTCAAACTCCAAGGGATTCTTTCAAATGTATCAAACTAAAACACGAGAAAAATTGGATCAATACAGTCAGATACCGGCGAGCTAACTGATAACGATGGAAAAATGAGCAATAATCTGAATAAATATTTTTCAACAGTTTTCACGACCGAAAATTTAAACATGATACCCGAGGCATCGACTATATACAGAGATAGTGAAAAAAATAGATTAAGCGATATAGTAGTGACTAGTAACGATGTTAGTAAGCAAATAAACAAGCTAAAGCCTAATAAGTCACCAGGTCCCGATGAGATATTTCCAGACTATTAAAGGAATGTAAGGAAGAGCTTAGTATGCCCTTAGCAAATTTGTTTAACTTGTCCTTAAAAACGGGTGTAGTACCATAAATCTGGAGGATAGCAAATGCAATATCGATTTTCAAGGAGAGAGATAGATTACTATTCTCTAATTACCGTCCAATCAGTTTAGCATCAATTATAGGCAAATTACTGGAAGCAATAATTTCAAACTCTATTCGAAATCACCTGGAGAAGCACAAGTTGATCAATGATTCCCAACATGGCTTCACAAACGGCCGTTCATGTCTATCTAATCTATTAACATTATTTTCAGCTGTTTTCGAATCAGTGGACGACTGGCACAACTATGATGTGGTAAATCTTGACTTTAGCAAAGCCTTCAACAGAGTCCCCCCACGAAAGACTATTAAGAAAAGTGGATGTTAATGGCGTTGGAGGAGATATTATTCTAAAATGGATTAGGGCGTGGTTACAGGACAAGAAATAGCGAGTGAGCATTAATGGCACTAAATCCGATTGGAGTAACGTCACTAGTGGAGTACCCCAAGGCTCAGTACTTTTACCTTTATTATTTATTATATACATAAGCGACATAGATATCAGCGTAGACAGCAACATAAGTATATTTGCTGATTACACTAAAATAGGGCGTGTAATTAAATCTGACGAGGACTCCGCAGAACTACAGGCAGACCTAAACAAATTTTTCGAATGGTCTGAAAAATGGCAGATGAAATTCAATGTGGCCAAATGAAAAGTACTTAGTCTAGGAGATGTAAACAGAGAAACCAGATACCAGATGAACAACGATGTTATAGAGAAACCCGACTGTGAGAAAGATTTAGGATTGATGGTAAGTAGGAATCTTAAGCCAAGTAAACAATGTGTATTTGCTCGAAACAAGGCTAATAAAGTACTTGGGTTCACAAAAGGAGTATTAGTTACAAGACTAGCGAGGTCATCCTAAAACTATATCTTGCGCTTGTGATACCTCACTTGAATTAAGCAGTTCAATTCTGGTCACCGTATTACAGAAAGGATATAGAATCCCTAAAGAGAATTCAGAGGAGACTGACAAGACTAATCCCGGGCATTCGGAACCTTGAGTATAGAGACAGGTTAAAGCATCTTAATTTAAACTCCCTCGAGACACGTAGAGTGAGGGGTGATATGATAGAGGTGTATAAATAAAAGACAGGGCTAAACAAATGTGACATTACAAAGGTACTCAAACTATCCAACCAGAAGCGAACTCGTAACATTGCTTTTAAATTAGACAAATTTAGATTTAGGCGCGAAATAGGTAAACTTTGGTTTGGAAATAGAGTAGTGGATGAATGGAACAAGTTACCAAACATCATCATTGTTAGGTTCTGGATAATAAGTTCAATATACAGGAGAGAACATAAACACCTGTATAGATTTTGTAGGTTCGATTTACTGGATCAGAGATATGTACACAGAGGGAAGTAGTGCTCTCCTCAACCTGGCTCCTTGTCAACTGCTATAGACGACGTATGGCAAGTGAGACATTAGCAGCTTCCATACGTCGCCAGGCACATTAATTAAGCATGTGGGATATGGTAATTACATTGCCACACGCTGCTAGCTAGGCTGAATAAATAATACATAAATGGAGCACATACATAATATACATACATAATATATAATCCAGCATACATAATATACATACACCTCCCTCCCCCCTATACGCTCATAGCAAAGTCTTGAGCGGACCTTTTCTTTTGGATCCGTTCTGAGCGTCGAGGGACTTCATCACTGGGAAGGGTATGGGACTCAACACTGGTGGCGGGGTCAGCAGAAGGCATTGTTACAGGGCGGAGAAAACGGCGGTTCCTCCACCACACACGACCACTGGGTAACCGCACCTGGTAGTCCCGTGACCTACCGAGACCCATGACTACGCCTACTTTGTCCCAACGTAGGGAGGTCGGGTCCTGAACACGGACTTGGGTGCCGACACTCAACCTGGGGAGAGAACGGGCGTGGTCGTTGTAGCGGGCGACGACGTCCTGAACACGTTCGGCGGCTCGGCGATCACAATCCTCTGTCTTGGCCTGCCACTCCTTGGAGAAGGATTGAGGGTGAGCAGGGACACAAGAACGAAGGGGGCGTCCATACAAAACCTGGGCAGGGGAGCGTCCGGTGTAGTTAGGTGTGTTGCGGAGTTCAAGAAGACCCCGGTCGAAGGCCTCGCAGTCAATGTTCCCAGAAGGGGCCACCTTAAGGATGAGGTGCTTCAGGGATTTGACAGCAGCCTCAGCGTGGCCGTTGGACTGCGGGTAATGGGGCGATGACAACACATGCCGGACTCCCCATCGGTCAAGGAACACAGCAAAGTCCCGGCTTGTGAACTGAGGCCCTCCGTCGGTTCGCAGGCGTACAGGAACGCCCACGTCACGGAAGTAGTGGCGGAACTTGCTGATGGTGGCGGCAGACGTCGTGTCATTACCGCACTTGATGACAACCGGCCAACCAGAGAGACGGTCGACGATAACAAGGAAGGACTTTCCTGACACACAGAAAAAGTCGGCCGACACAGACTCAAAGGGGCGGGTGGGGTTGTCGTCACTCATGAAGGGTTCCTCCTGCTGGCTGGGTTGTAATACGTGGCGGGGCTTACACACCTGGACAGCATTGGAGATGTCGGGGTCGATGCCAGGCCGGAATGCAGTCTGTCTTGCGCGTCGTTTGGTGGCCTCAGCTCCACGGTGACTGTCGTGAAGGCGAGCCAAGTCGTGGGGACGTGATGCAGCAGGGACAACTACCGAAGGAGAGGTGTCACTGGCCAGAGGTAGGGGTAGGGCGGCAGCAGGGTAGTTGCTGCTCCCTTCGTGCACCCTGTTGGCGTATTTTACCTCGAGAATCGGTGTTGGGAAGTCCTGGGAGATGATGGCCAACTCTTGGCAATGTCTGTAGGACAGCAAAGGAGTCGGGACACCATTATGCACATCAATCCAGGCTTGACACGACCTGTTGCCAAAGGTGACTTGTGCTTGGAGTGAACCCAGAGCCGGGGTCATCTGTGAACCATCTGCCATAAAGCGGAGATCCTTGGGGGGCGGTCCTAGATCACTTGGAGAGAGCCCCAAGCATTGCAAATGCTGGGGACCGATGACTGTAGCATCAGCGCCGGTGTCGGGCAACATCTGAAGACGGGATGACACACTGCGGTAGGTCACAATGACACTGATGTACTGGGGGACTTTGGTCCTGGGACGCGGGGGGGAGCACACATTCCTAATATGGCTCGAGCGTTGTCCAGGGTCGTCATGCTTCTGATTGGAAGACTGTGGGCGGCCCTCTCTGGTGGAAGGGAGCTGAAGCTTCCGCCGACGCTGTCCCTTGGGTTTGTTGGAAGGGCAACACTTGTCATAGTGGCCCAGGCGACCGCACACATTGCACTGGACGCGTTTGGCTGGGCACCGTACTGTGAGTGACCAGTGGCCCTTACGGTCACAACTGTTGCATGTAGACTCAGCAGCTGGACACACCTGTGTTCCGTGCTGCTTACCACAGTTGTTGCAAAATGAACCGGGCGTGGACGTGGTGGGCGAAGGCGTAGGAGCAGACTTCTTGTCCTTCTTGTACCGGGACACAGCGCGTACAGCTGTAGGGGGAGCTCGGATGGCAGAGGTGGCACACCTGGCAGCCTCATAGGAGCGACATATCGTCAACACATCCTTGAGAGAAGAGGAAGAGTCGAGGGAGGTGAGGCGTTGGACAAGTTCCTCGTCCTTAACACCCATCAAGATCACCTGCTTCAACTGGGTCTCCTCGCACTGCTGGTGGTGGCCTAGACATATATCTACCTCTTCCGAGGCTCTCTTAAGACGTACATAAAAGGCGTCAAAAGTCTCACCCTCCATCTGTCTGCAGCTAAACAATTCCCTCCTGCGCAGAGCTTCATTCTGCTGTCCTTTGATGTGCCGTTGTAGAATGTCCAGTACCTCCTCTACAGACAGCGAAGAGGTCGGAGGTACCTGCAACGTATGTTCTAAGACACGCTGAATTTCCAAGGACAGGCACATACGCAGCTGGATGAGTTGTTTAGGCTGTGACAAACTCTGGAGATCCACCATTGTAGAATAATCAGTCCACCGTCGCCGCCATTCACGAAAAGTCTGGAAATTCACATCAGGCTTCAAGATGGGCGGTGTTTGAGCTGCTGCTTTAGGTGGGGCTGGTGGGCGTGAAGAGAGCATTGATGAGGTATCTGAACCAGTCAGTACCGAGGCAGTGTTAGAGCCAGGGGCTTGGTTAACAGTGAGGCGAGATATCAAGGCTTCAAACCGTGCACTGTCTTCCAATCTCCGTTGGTGGTCTCTCTCTGCCTCTGCTTGCCTTCTGTGTTCATCCGCCACACGTCTGTTAGCTTCATCCTCGCGCCTTTCATCTCTCATAAACTTCATTAAAGCAATTATCTCTGGAGACAACGCTGAATATCGAGGTGAAGGGCTGCGCGATGTTGTGGGAGCTGGAGCGTCGTGGTCGGCCATGTCATCCATCTCTGCGGGGCTATCATCCGCCTCACTCATCCGGGCGCTGGGTCCACGGCTACGTAAGGCATGAGACATAACTACTTCATCTGTGTACTGTGTCTTAAATCAGTGTTGACCGGTCAGCCCGTCGTATCAACAAGATTTCAGACAAAAAAATTAATTAAATACACAGATAAGTAGGTTATATATATAAAATATATATAAGGGAGCCGCGCGGTCAGTGAGTGTTAGTACATGTATGTGTGTGTGTGTCCCGGGCAGGCTAGAGCGTCTCGCTATGAGGGGCCTCGAGCTGTGAGGGGGTGTGGAGACGGCAAGGAGCGTCAGTCACCCTCTGGACGCTGTCAGAGAAGGGTGCACTGAACTCTACTCCCCACAAATGCCCAGAACATGCCGTATACCTTGGGAATCCTTTAGAACAAGGTCACACATGAATGGCACGAAACACACAATGCACAAAACACTGCACAGAAAATCACTGTCACTGACACTGCTCAAAGTTGCTAAATTCTTCGAGGACGGGTGGCGGGCGGTTGACACAGGGAAGGAGTCCATAAGCCGGCTTTCCACAAACTTTGCACTATCACTCATAATTATCCAGTAAAACTACGCACTGCGCCATGTTAGGTTCTGGATAATAAGTTCAATATACAGGAGAGAACATAAACACCTGTATAGATTTTGTAGGTTCGGTTTACTGGATCAGAGATATGTACACAGAGGGAAGTAGTGCTCTCCTCAACCTGGCTCCTTGTCAACTGCTATAGACGACGTATGGCAAGTGAGACATTAGCAGCTTCCATACGTCGCCAGGCACATTAATTAAGCATGTGGGATATGGTAATTACATTGCCACACGCTGCTAGCTAGGCTGAATAAATAATACATAAATGGAGCACATACATAATATACATACATAATATACATACATAATATATAATCCAGCATACATAATATACATACAATCATAACTCGAATACGCTGGATAGCTTCAAACATAGGTTGGGTGGATATATGAACAATATGGGCTGAATGTAATTGGGACTGTCCACTATGGGCCAATAGGCCCGCTCCAGTTTCCTCAATTCTTATGTTCTTATGAATGTATATGGAAAGATATAGATAGACACTTTTCTTCTGTGAGAAGCCTGATAGTAGAGTAAAATGAAATAAAACATAGAAAAGAAAAAGATTATATTAATCTACACCACGAAGATGCCGGAAAACCAGCTTTTTGAAGTGAGACAGATTGTATGAGCCCTAAAACACAGAAGGCAGAGCATTCCACAGTTTGGCTGTGTGAGGAAAGAAGGATGTACTATAACGGGTTATTCTAGTGTGACCGACATCCACAGAGAGACAGACGGTGGGCACCGCGGGCAAGACGAGTGTTACGAGCCCACTGTCCTGCCGGCGGTACACAGGATGCCAAATCCACCGAACATTGCCCGTTAAAGTAGCTGTAGAAGAGAGAGAGTGAAGCAACACTGCGGCGAAGAGAAAGGGAAGAAAGATTATCAACTAAGGGAGGAGAGTTAATAAGACGAAATGCCACCCCAGATATGAAAGCAGTACTCCAAGTTAGGACGAATGAATCCCTTATATACTTGTAGGGTGTGTCAATTTCAGAGGTCAAAGTAAAATTTAGGAATTTTTCTCGCGGCGGGCCATGAAATGATGCATTTTCATATGTAAATTTTAGGAATAATCTTGATTTTGAGATTGGAGTTGTCTTACCTACATCAAATTCCATTTTAATTTTGGGTTTTAGGCCCAAAATGCTCAATTTTCCTTTTGCTATCTATCACCATTGTACTGAAATGAGACACTGGAAAATCGTAATTGCAGTTTTATTTAGTAATATTTGACACTAGGTATCGAGGTTTTTACTTAACTCCTTGGTAATGATCGCGAGTATGAACACAAGCCACACACGGATCCTCTGTATTACAACGACTGACTCTACTGTTGCAAACGCGATATACAAAAGCGGCCACACAATGCAAACACTATGTACAGACATGTACACACACACACATACATATGCTCACATACTATGCTCTTCACCTCTGGAACTTGGTGAGAGAGACCAGGTCTTGCTTGCTCCTGTTCCTAGACATCAGAAGTCTGCTCACTGTAAACATGGGCAGCTGCCTCTGTGACCAGTTTGACACACCTCTCCACACTCTGAGTATGTGAAGGCCTGTCTGGCACCTCCATAGGCCTGTGCACAAACTGCTTGACTTGAGCTGTGGTGAGGGAACAGGTGAGGGGAGGTTCAGTTTCCCCAGTGGTCCAGTCTATCAGCTTAGACAGCTTGGTGGCATCTGGGTTTATGTCAGGTGTTCTCCTGGGCCTGACAGAGTTGTCACCAATCTGTGTCTCCTCATCTCCCCCCCCCCCTTCAACTCCAGTATCCTGTCCACTGCCTCTCTCCTCTCATCCTCCACCTCACTGCACAGCATGGCCTGCAACACTGCCTCTGGGTGTGCATACCAGGCTGACCTCCTCACAGTGGGCATCACTGTGTCCAGCACCTTCTTCTTCTGATTTCTCAACAGCTCCAGCTGGTACAAAATGTGCCTGGGCCCTCCACCCAGCTATGGTTGACTTTGATGTTGTACCAGTTAGGCAAGTACACCCCCGCTATGAACTCCACTATTAGCTTGAGATTCCTTCTTGTGCTTCCCCTTCAGTCCATGCTTAGACACCCACAGTCTGCACATCCCCAGTGCAGTTGTCAGCCACCTGCTATGACAGACTGGTCCAATTTCCAGCAGGGTCAAGTTGTGGGACAGCTCTCCAGTCCTGATGGCCTGGGCAATCCTGTAGCCATAGGACTGGTCTGTAGAGAGGTCCCTCACAACCTCTTCACTCAGCTGGATCAGAGGATGCCCCACACAGATCTTGGCAAACTTGGGATCTATCTCCAGCTCTGTAGCAGTGTCCAGCATCTCGCCAATCTTGCCACTCCACCCGTTGTTGCTGAGTGTGGGGCCATCCAAGCTGATGAAGAGGTGTTTCAGGCTCAACTCCCCAGTATGGAAGTCACAAACTAGCCAGACTAGCCGCCTGCCCAGCTTGACCTCCACATAGTGCATTATTCCTCCCTCCCACCCAGTGTTTACATTAGTGGAGTCTCCTCCTATTGCATGGAGGGACTGATCAGCTCCTCTCTCCCTCTCAGCCTGTCCACCAGATTGTCTGCAATCACACCTGCATGTGTTCTCTCCTCTGTCTCCTCCGCAGGAACAAAATGCCACAGCTATCTTCCTCCTGGCTCACTGCATACAGAGTAATGCTCCTCCTTGATCATGCCAGTCTGTTACTGCTCTCTGCCTCCATCATTACGGTATTGTCATCACGTCTGCCATCAAACAAGATGCAGTTGATCCCAGTCTCCCTTACCTCTCTCTCAAACTCCTGGTCCAGTTCAGTCATCACTTTCGAATGTGCCCTTCTCAACTTGTTGTTATCTATCACCAGGTGAGTGTCATCCTCTGTGATGAAGCACACATACAATTATGCAAGATTACAGCGATCTCTGTTGCTTTACAAACGTACAAATGCTGCAGAGATGATCTAACTACCTAAACATATACTACAGTGCATCAATGTGAAAACTTCAAAGCCAAATAGATGCAGGTAAATAATAACCAATCTTGAAATTAAAGGAATTTCTGAGCTTCATATACATAAATCTACAGAATTATCACCAGCTGTTTTCATAAAAGTCAATTTCTGAAAACTGACACACCTTAATACTACAGTGCATCAATGCAAAAACTTCAAAGTCAAATAGATGTAGCTAAATGATATTCAATCTTGAAATTAAAGGCCTTTCTGAGTTTCTTACACATAATTCTACAGAATTAACACCAGCCATTTTCAAAAAAATTAATTTCTGAAAATTGACACACCCAAATACTTGAAGCAACTGCTCAGGAGTAAAGTAGCTACATCATCTGTACAGCATTCCCATCTTTCGGGAGGCAGTTTTAATAATGATGTGGATGTGTGGCTTCCATAACATATTAGAGGAAATGGGGAGTCCTAGCATATCTATTTTAGAATTTGGCAGAATAATTGCGTCCTGAAATGTGTTTGGTGGGAGATCATCTAATTTGGAAAGTGTAATTGGTAAATACTGAGTTTTATTACTATTGAATTTAACCAAGTTTCTACCTCCCAATTCGGAGATATTGTTCCTAACTTGAACTGCTTTCAGATGCTGTTCTGATATTGTACTTGTGCTGTTTAATTCGGAGTTGCAATGCTTTCCCAGTCTGTCCTACATATGAGAACAGCATTTGAAAGCAGTGCACCGTTCGTTCATGTTAGGATTAATAATCATCCCATGGATTGGGAAAACAGCTTAGAAGTGTACAAATCATCATGTGTCACAGAAAGACTTCTGGTTGAACCTTAGTGATGGTCAGTACACAACTGATATGTTACACAAATTTATTTGTCAGTGGCCCAAGGTTAAAAATGTTTTTAAAGCATTGGAGTTAGATGTAGGATAGATGATTAGTGGGACCCATATTTTTTACCCGACTTATATATATAAAATAACATCAATATTAAAATTTCAGTATGATAAATATAATTAATTACAGCAAGGGGTAAATTACTATAGGTGCGTGAATGCTAACATATGGAATTATTCATTGCTGAAAAATTTTAAATTTAACACACAAGGCAAAGTCACAAGGAGTAGCAGAAGTACAGAACCTAATACTTAAGATTTTATATGCTACAAGATTTTTGCATACATGTCAACGGTCTCTGATTGCTAAATGGGAAAGCTTAGACAATACTGTAGTTGGCTTGTTCTGAGCAAGTGACCCCGATTTTCGGCAATTCTAACTCTTATTTGTCTTTTTGTTTAACAGATATACGTTGCATTACAGCTACTACACTTGAATGACTCGATCTTTAATTTCTAAACACTTTCGTAGTGTTCGTTGATCAGCATACCATTCTCAGTGAATTATGTGGATAAAATTCCCATAACAACTTGGCCATTTTTTTTCTGAGGGCACAACTATAAGGGGTTTGGTATTGAATGAAAAGTAAACTATGGCTTTGCTGGCAGTGTATGGATGAATGACGGTATGGTTTGATATCTGTTTCCTTATGAAGGTGAGGGAGAAGGCATTGAGATTTAATGATTTCCTAATTGCTAGGGACAGTAATTGGATGTGAAACATACGATAAATTAAGCAAATGTTGTAAGCCCTTGTGACTGACGTAAATATCAGAATTTCTATTTATTTTCTATTTTTATTCGATTTCTTTTTTGTGTTGCACAGGTATGATGGAGAAAAATTTGGTGGTTAGTCCTGAATACGCAGGTTTTTTATAAATATATATGCTATACATCCAGCATGGCAGGGAGCTATAACGGGACTGATGAATCACTGATGAAGGTAGATAACTAATTGTAGTATTTTATAATGTAAGTCAGCTATAGCCCGAGTATTTATGGATAACTTGGTGTACTAATTGTTTAATTAAATACTGCGAAATTAAATTACAAAGTACTGTACCGCAAATATGATTATAATCATAGCAACACGATTACCACATCACGCGTTCGGGCAAATGCAAGCTTTAAGTCAAAACTGCGTGACGCAATTGGGACTTGCCAGTTATCGCTCTCAGGCAAGTTACAGTAGGGACAGTATTATCATACTGTGATACTTGAATTCATGCCAAATTCTTACGATAATATTACACCTCTACTCTATTATCATACATAAGATTTCTTCGCATCCGGATTAAGGAAGGGGCCTTCATTTTCATCGTTCAATATGTGTGTGTGCGTTTGTTTTATTCTTTGGGTTTATACTGTATCCATATCTCATCATTTGGTAAACTTGAGGCTCACTGTGGGTGGGGGCCCTGTATATAACGAACAACAGTACCGTGTCCCACCCGCGTTTTGAAGGAAGGCGTTTCACCCCACCCCCCCCAAAAAATAGGTGACATCGAGCGTCGATTGGTCTTTTCAGGCTGAACAATGCCCAGCAAGAGAACCGCACCCACACAGAATACTCAATGACCCCTTACCGGTTGTCACATATTGTTGTCCTTGAATAACAATCGACTCCTCACACATCTACCAGACTTTTCTCTTTTTTTTTTACCTTCTTTTTCTTTTAGTACCACGTCCTCGTTGCCTGACACTTTTTATTTTTCAAATGTGTATATCTTAGAATCGTTAACGAAGTCTTACATACATACATACATACATACATACATTCATACACATCAGTCAGCCCTCAGTGAGACAAGACATGTTCTGTAGGCACTCCTGATTGGCAGCCAGGCCACGTCTGTTTGGCCCTGCCCCTCTCCCCTGCTATATCCCAACTCCCTACCAACCTCACTTTACCGGGATTTATCAGCAAAACATTCAAATGATCAGTGCAATGATTGGTTACCAAACCGTAATCCAATAGTATATTCCAAGGAAAACACAAAAACAAGGATGATTCACAGCATTGTAATGCCAGACCGTGGACACTTTGTGGGTCACCTTCAACGTGCCAGTGACAAGGACCACCGCGGTGTTTACACATACTGTGGGTCGGCGACCCCTTAAGTGCAGGAGACGAGGACTCTCGGTGTTTACTAGACAATTGTTAAAAAATGTCTACCTGTGTCAAAGGCCATCAAAGTGCCGTTATTGAATTTATGGCTACCGAGGACAAACACTTCTGTCCGTCAACAGATGTCCACCAGTGAATTACTTCTGACGCTCCCTGTACAGTTTAAAGCATGGGAATGGTTATCCTGATGGCAGTGTTATCGTTCGACTAAAGACACTGAACTTATTCTATGAGCGCAGCCGTAGACAAAGACTTCATAAACAGAAGCCCATTAGGACCATCACCTCCACTAGAAAACCAGAGAAACCTACTCCTGACAGACCGTACCAATACACAGAAGTTTACAGAATATGGTACGGTCTCCATTCCTCACTGGCAACTACTGTACAGTCCGGTCAGTCGCTGCCAACGTTGTTGCCATATGCGAAGCTTGGCAAAGTGTTCCTGAAACGTGACACATTGAGGGATATCAACTCTTTCATCAACTTCGTTCACATGGACGGAGAGGGGGCGTTGCCCTCTTCTGTCAAGATGAACTAAGCCCATCACGCCTGGATGTTTTAGTCCCAGCTAATGTTAAGACATTATGGATGCCACGTGCTCACCCGCGCCACACTGCTTCTATCATATACTGTGTGCACACCTTGCTCATCCACCAGAGATACTCTTATCATTCACCTCCTTACCACCTCAGACCACCTCAGAGTTAGGTATTATGCGTGGATCCTAACGAAATTGACACCACTGATATCCAGGACCAGCTGCTATTATCACAAGTTGTGAACTTCTCACACATGATCAAAATACCCTTGACCTCATCTTGACTGACTCAGTAGACCAATACCAACCACCTCAACTAATGCCTCCAATTAGTGTTCTGGAATCCAGCTCCCACTCCCAGCCAAGTGCAGAAACCCTACATCAAGACCTACAAGCCGATTACTGACTCTGCAGTGCGTCTCTTCGGGCAGTGGATAATTCACCATTCCTGGACTGAAGTACTTAGTGTGAATGACGGACACCAAATATATAAATTATACCAACACCACCAAGGAAGCTCACCACCACTTCTTCCCCAAGAAGTCCGTCAGATTACACCCAGCTAACTTGCCCTCGAGTCAGCGCCTTTTATCTCGATGACCAAAACCGCTACAGGTCCCTTGGCAACCAAGTCATCCGTGAGATACGCACGTGCAAAGAAGTCTCACTACCCAGCCAAGTTGCAACACCTGAAGCAAAACAACTTCAGTCAGTGGTATGGTATGCTTAATGAACTTTGTGGACATAACAATAAGACACCCCCCCTCCCCTTTCCTTAGCCACCTAACTATTGATGACGCAGCTGAGCAATCAAACAATTATTTCGCAACTATATGCCAGACGCTCCCTCGGTTTGATACAACCAGTCTCCCTGCTTACCTACCAGCCCCCTTTCCCACTGACTTAGAAGAATTTGAAGTATCAAAACGTCTGAACAAACTGAAGTTAAAGCGCTCCACCACCCCAATTGACTTACCAATGAAACTCTACAAGGAGTTCTCCCCGGAACTAGCTAAACCCCTCTGCTCCATCATCACTGCTTCCCTTCGCCAAGCAAGATGCCCGACTCACTGGAAGACCCCTACATGTCACCAGCGCCCAAGTCAACCAGCCCACAATACCCAGATTAATCTGTGAAAGTTTCGTGTTTGACTGGGTTTATGCTGATATTGCCGGCGACATAGATCCTCAGCAATTTGGCAATATGAAAACTTCCTCCACCACCCACTGTCTTTTCAGCTTTCTCGGCTACATATACCACCATCTGAAAAAGCTGTCGCCTTCATTGACTGTACCAAAGCATTTGACCTAGTCGACCACAATTTAATCATCAAAGCTATCGACCTCGGGTTTCGAAGAAGTCTTATACCATGGCTTACAGACTTCCTTAGTGACCGACGCCAAGCCATACGCTTCCGAGGGGCTGTCTCCACTTTTCACTCACTCACCTGTGGCGTCCGCCAAGGCACCAAGATTGGACCACTCTGCTTCCTTATGCTTATCAATGATGCCCTAAGAGCGACCTCTGCTCGCTGGAAATATATCGACGACTCCACCAGTGGGATCATTGTCAATATCTCGGCTCCCGGCTACACCGTCCTCCAGGATTTATTGAACATTCTCTAAAATTGGGCCACCAACAACCATGTCACCATCAACCATGGTAAGGCCATAGTTATGTACATCAACCTCTCCTCCGACGTTTTCCAACCTCCCTCAATTACCTTGGCCCCAACAAACTTATGTTGTGGACTCCACTAAGCTCTACGGCGTCACTATAGATAACAAACTAAATTGGAAAACCACACGTTAGTAAAGTTGTCAAATCCTTAAGTTTTCGTCTCCACCTCCTCCGCCGACTCAAGTCCCCTGGAATTCCTGCACCCGAGCTCCTCAGTGTTTACTCAACAATCATATTTCCCAAGCTCACCAATGCCTCTCCTGCCTGGTCTTCCTCCCTAAATCCCACTCAGCGTAAACACCAAGGAAAAGTGCAAAAGAGGGGATGCAACATTATTCTCTCCACTTCCTACTCCACATATCAAGAAGCACCCAACACTGACCCACTCGGCTCTCTCTGATCATCAACAAGACCTCATCTGCAAATTTGGTAAGAAGCTTCTGCACCATCCTCGACACCGGCTCCTATTTCCACCCGAGATCCAGCGTCCGCGACCATTTTGCAATGTCACTATGTTGAAATGCCCTGTAGTATAACCTTTTCCCCACCTAGTTATGATATTATATTTGTATCACTTATGTTACTTGTATACTATTTGTCAATTGAACGACACATTCCCCTATTATATAACAGCATATTTTCAGCCTTCCGGCTGCTATGTTCTTTCAATAACAGGCAAATGTAGTACCCATATTCAAAAAGGGAGACAGAGCATCAGTGTCAAATTACCGGTCGATCAGTTTGACGTCAGTAGTGAGGAAATTTCTTGAATCAATTATAGCAGATAGCATCCGATCGCATCTAGAGAAAAGCAAATTAATCTTCGACTCGCAACATGGGTTTACAAAGGGAAAATCTTGTCTAACAAATCTGCTGACGTTTTTTAGGAAGGTCTTCAAGGTAGTAGATAATGACGAAAATTACGATGTTATTTACTTAAGACTTTAGCAAAGCATTTAACAGAGTACTGCATCAGAGGCTTCTGAGAAAAATTAAGGCTCATGGTATCGAGGGGAAAGTTTTAAATTGGATAAAATCATGGTTCACCCATAGAACGCAGAGGGTCAGCGTAGATGGTGTTAAATCTGAGTGGGGCTGTGTAACCAGTGGGGTTCCCCAGGGGTCAGTACTAGGCCCACTCTTGTTCATAATCTACGTAAACGATCTAGATACTGGGATCAGCAGTGACATAAGCCAGTTTGCTGATGACACCAAAATAGGGCGGCAGATTAATTCAGGGCAGGATGCAAATGCATTACAAGAGGATCTAAATAAACTGCATGGGTGATCAAAAATGGCAAATAAAATTCAACACCAGCAAGTGCAGCGTACTAAATATTGGAAGAACAAATTCTGACAATGTATACAGCCTTAACAACATCAACTTAGAGAAATCGACTTGTGAAAGAGACCTAGGGGTACTTGTAAGCCCGGACCTACTGCCTAGAAAATAGTGCGTTAATGTTCGAAATAAGGAAAACAGAGTATTGGGTTTTATATCTAGAAGTGTAAGTAATAAGAGTGCAGAGGTCGTATTGCAACTATATCTTGCGCTAGTCAGGCCGCACCTCGATTATGCGGTTCAGTTCTGGTGCCCTTATTATAGAATGGATATCAATTCACTAGAGTCGGTGCAGCGAAGAATAACGAAAATGATTCTGGGACTTAGAAGCTTTCCATATCAGGATAGGTTAAAGAAACTTAACTTGCATTCCCTAGAAAGACGAAGAGTGCGGGGAGATATGATAGAAGTATTTAAGTGGGTGAAAGGAATCAATAAAGGGGATATAGATAAAGTTCTTATAATATCCGAGCAGGCTAGGACTCGGAGCAACGGATTTAAGTTGGATAAGTTTAGGAGGGAGATAGGAAGAAACTGATTCACAAATAGGGTGGTGGACGAGAGGAACAAGCTTACCAACTTTGTAGCAAGTGCTGGAACTCTGGAAAGTTTCAAAAGGAGGCTAGATAGATTCATGGATGATAAGAGAGTGGTTGTAACTCTCGACAGGAGCTGCCATGCACAGGTCAACCAGCCTATTGCAGACTCCTTATTTTCTTATGTTTTTAATAAACCGTTAATTATTATTATTATTATTTTTTACATACATACATACTGTTACGACCGTTTCGTATATGTATAACATGCTTCCATATTATTCCTGTAATGATGTGTTATATTTACTATTATATAATCTAGTCACCTTACCCTGTGCTGATAAGGTTTTAACTGTTATTATTTGTTGAAGCCCATCTTATTTCTTCATTTAGTATTGTAACAAGCATTCTTTGTTCTCTAACGGCCATCTGCATCGTTAAACGACCCACCGGCAGGAAAATACTATATATATATATATATATATATATATATATATATATATATATATATATATATATATATATATATATATATATATATATATATATATATATATATATATATATATATATATATATATATACCTGGTGACTGCTATTTTGAAGTTCCTTGTGTTTATATTTTATAGTACCTTCTGTGGCAACTTTGTAGAATCTGTTGTAGTCATTTTCTAGTGCCTGTTGTATATAATTTTTAGAACCAGGTGTCTGCTATTTTGTAATAACCGGTGTAGAATTTTGTAGTATCTGGTGTCTGCTAATTTGTACTGCCAGGTGTCTGCTATTTTGTAGTACCTGTGTTTGCTCTTTTGTAGTACCTAATGTAATACCTGTTGAAGTTATTTTGTAATACTTAGTGTATGCTGTTTTGTAGCATCTGCAGTAACTATTATGTAGTAGCGGGTGTAGCTGTTGTGCAGTACATGGTGCCTAGTATTTTGTATTACCTGAAATAAATGACTATTGTTTTATTTTTAGTTACTTCTTATTTATATATAATTACTTTTATTTACATTTTCTTAATATTATTTCATACTATGTCCTTTTTTATTCTTTATTTCTTTTGTTTCTCTTTTTATTCTATCTTTCATGATGTACAGAATGAGGGGAAGGAGAGGAGTGAGAAAGAAGGATGAGGGGAGGAATGGAATGTGTGTGAGGGGATAATAGTTTGTTTGTGGTCGGCGGTTACCCTCGTCCCGAGAGGGAGAGGGGAGAAAGGAGGAGGGGAGTGGACGATAAGAAATATAGGAATAAGTAAATCATGGAATGTGCATATATACTAGGATAAATATATGATAGTAATGTTGCTACTTATGGTTCACTGTATCACTGTATAACACCAAGACACTTGTGAGGGATATTCTATTCAATACACATGGGAAGGGAATTGAGAACTATTCTTATCTGTTCTTCATTTATTAACGATGTTATTCAGAATTAACAATTATACTTCAAACAATAAACCTACACTCCTAGCTAATTAAACAGGGGAAGGGCCATGTATCTCACAACAAATGGGAACTTAAGGATTTACTAAGTAAAGTACATGCAAATTACCTGCCATGCTGTCTAAGAGACACCACCACACCTCTCTACACAAAATTCCAACAAAGACACACACTTAAAACAAAGAGAGGCTCTAAGGCACAACACATGCTCATGACGTCCCTTCTCGCAGATTCTCCTTATTGGTTTAAGCCTAACGCCCGTATTATTAAGCAACATCTTCCCTTGAGAACGGTCCTCGTGTCGAAAACCGTATTTTTAAATGCGAAGGACCTTTTACTGCAGCGCACGAAGGAGTGTGGTGGCGGGAAAATGAACAAATATGACTGAAATTTGAAGCGGTAGCTATTATAGTAGCTGCTTTTCGTCACCCTCTTCATAATTGTTCTGTTAGTTTTATTGAATATTTATAGTCAATACGATTAATGTACAAAGAAACACGTATTGGTAATTTTATAAATCTATTTTTTTTTACATTATTGGTTTTACGGCCCATATTATAACATTTTCAAAAACTGTGTTTCCTGTTATATTACGACATTAGCAAAAGCTGTGCTTACTGTCATTGCCAAATGCCAGCTTCTGGTGTCATCTCATCTTTCTAACGCTGGTACTAATCAGATAAGCACATTTAATGTAATTTATTAAACTTTTTAGCAGTTTTATAAGTGAGTTTCTGTCTGGAAAATATAAACTAGCGAGGTTCTTGCCTGGAAATATTAAAATGGAATGAGGCAAATTTCACTGGGAGAAAATCGTCACAAAACTTTTTGCGGCATATATTAATAAAGTAAGTACATTTAAGTTACGTAATGCAGTAATACCAGACCTACCCTACTTGGTCCCACACGAAGGGAAGAGGTTCGAGCAATTAAAATACCGCTTGAAAGAACAATCCTTTCAAGAAGACTTCGTCAGAGAGGGAAGATGTTGTTTTAATAATACGGCGTAAGGCGCTCACACTGCCATTCGTCAGTATAAACGGGCACACTTGGTACAGCGCAGCTTTTTGGCAGGAATGTTGTGTCAACTAAATTCTCATTTATATTTTCTCAAAAAGATGACACAGGTTACTCTAAAAACACGGTACTGTTACATACCTGGTATCTGCTATTTTGAAGTAGTTAGTGTAACTAATTTGTAGAACCTGCTGTAGCTATTTTGTAGTACAGTGTACATTAATTTTTTAGTACCTGGTGTCTGCAACTTTGTCGTATTTTGATGTAGCTATTTTGAAGTACCTATTGCAGCTACTTTATAGAACCCGCGATTAGCTATTTTATAGCACCTGGTGTCTGTTATTTTGCAATTTCTGGTATCTGGTATTTTGTAGTAGCTGGTTTAGCTATTTTGTAGTTGCTGGTTTGGCGATTTGTAGTAACTGGTGTGAGCAATTTTAGGTGCCTGGTGTCTGCTGTTTTGTAGTATCTCGGGTAGGTTCTTTTAATACATGGTGTAGTTAATTTGCAGTACCATGTGTAACTGTTCTGTAGTATCTGTTGTAGCAATTTTCTGGTACCTGGTTTCTGAAATTTTTTATTAACTGGTATCAGATATTTTTAATAGATGATGTAGCTATTTTGTTGTACCTGTTGTAGCTCGTTTGTAATACCTCATGTATGCCGTTTTGTAGTAGCTAGTGTACGCTACGTTATTTTACCTTAGTATAGGTATTTTGTAGTACCTGGTGTCTTTTATTTTGTATTGCCTAGTGTCTACTATTTTGTAATAGCTGGTGCAGCTATTTTGTAGTGCCTAGTGTTTGCTCTTTTTGGAGCACTTGGTGTCTGCTCTTTTGTAGTACCTGGTGTACGAATTTTGTAGTATGTGTTGTAGCTATACGTTGTACCTGTTGTAGATATTTTGTAGTACCTCGTGAAGAAATTCTTTTAGTACTTGGTGTCTAGTATTTTTTGTACCTTGTATCTGCTATTGTGTATCAGCTGATGTAACTATTTTGTAGTACCCGATGTAGTAATTTTTTAATACTGGTGTATGTTAATTTGTAGCACCTGGTGTCTGCTACTTTGTAGTTCCTTGTGTAGTTATTTGTAGTAGCTGTTGTAGCTATTTTGTAGTACCTGGTTTAGCTATTTTAGTACCTGGTGAAGATATTTTGTATGTTACATGTTTATGAATATACATAGTATAAGATGTTTGCTGTTTATTCATTTAGTATATCAGTCACCATTGTGAGAGCGGATTTCTGTGAAGTAAATATGAAAGCTGTATGTCCGTTGCATTACTTAGTTTGTTTTTTGCATTGCATGTGAATCATATTGTTTCTAAATAATTTATAATATTTTATAATCATATAATAATATGTACTAATGGAAAGAGGCTCTGAGTTAGGAATATTCAAATTGTAAAAGTTGTATAATATTTCTTTATTTACGTTTTTATGTCTACCTCTGGGGTGCGATTGCATAAAGATGTGAGATTAGGAAAGTAACTGATCTTATTCCATCCATTGTTCTTCCTATATTTCGGCATTAATTTACCCATCAATAGTGTGCTATTGTTTTACTGTAAATACGTTAAGTGCTAATTGTTTTCAGTTGATATTTCTTTGATTGCGGATTCAATTTGCACAATCTAATAAATGGTTTCCTTGATGTAACTTCACAATGAAAATATACTAAATAGCATCCTCGATTGTCACCCAGAGGTAACAAGATCTGCCAATATGATTCTGGTATGTTAACCAAAGCTGGTATTTCAGGATACAAGTAGGATTAATGGGCCTAGGGGTTGAGACACTACTGCCAGAAAAGAGTTATTCAGGAGTGGCCGTGACATATAGTACTATCGTGCACAAAAGACGTGTCCACTACCCAGCCACAGTGAGGTTTCGAATAGCCTTGAGTCTGAAGTTTCGAAACAGCTGGGCGAAATGCTATGGTCGGCCAACAGATGTCGACCCACTGAAGTGAGTGTGGAGGGGTGGGGGGGGGAATAGAGGAGGTGGGGGCTGGATGAGAGGCAGGTTTATTTATTATTTATACCACCATAATTTCAAGCTGCCTTTTTAACTACGTTTTGTCTTACAGCTGTTTCTTTATGGTTACGTATTCATGGAACAGGTGCAGTGTCCTGGGTTCTTATTGCCGCTCTGGTCACAATGATACTTTAAAGAATGGAATATATTAAGGATAAAAGTGAAATATGCAAGGATCACCTAGTTTTACTCAGCGACCACGTCACAATTTTGTTGTTATTCCGACAAAGAGATTATGGAAATATTTATTTATATTCCACCCATCCTTTGCTTTATAAATATTTGTGATAATATGCAATATTATATAATTATATACTTATGTTAAAAACAGTAGAGTGAAAAAGTTATCAGTATTGTAAAATAGTATTCAGACTTAATCTAGTTCCAATTCTTCCAAGTTCCAGTGTTTAAACACCTCACCACAATATGCAAGCTTCATATATTTTGGAGTGTGCTCAGTTACCGTTAATATTGTGTGCTGAACATCATGAGCATTTCAATGATGGTAGCAATTGTAACTATATAATTATATTGTGTTATCAGACAACACATTCCACGACGTGTCATACAGATCATTGTATACCACACAATGCAAAATTTGTGGCTGTTAAGTTACTTTGTTATGAATTTTCATGCGATATAATTTAAGACATCATTAAGGACATGGATTTAAGATAACACTGTAGGTGAGTTAATATATATTAATTGTATTTACAAACACTACTAAAATCCAAACAATACACCAATACACACATCTTAGTATTTGGTTCAGCCACCCATTGCATTCAGGACTACATCAAGGCAACTAGGGATGGAGTCGACCAGCTTCAGGCACACCCCTGGTCGTCGACGTATACTCTCCCACACGTCGTAAGCTTTGGCCTCTATTGCTGAGCAGGTTCGCTGCTCCCCAATATCCCAATCACGTTTCATCATGGCCCAAATATGTTCAATCGGATTAATATTACATCCTAGTGTTGGCCAGTCGATGACCTCAATTTCAGGGTGATCCTGGAGGTAGTCCTTCACTATGTTGCTGGAATGAATGGGACTGTTGTCATGAACCAGCCTGACAGTGTGGGGGGCTGGAACTGCAATAGCCCGGACTGTAGGAATTACCACTTGCTCCAGGCTGTCTACATACTGCTCACCAGTGAAACGACCATTGATCTTGACCAGTTCACCTGGCCCATGTGCCCACATCCACCCCCAGAATGACACTGACACCCTACCACTCACTGTGCGATGTTGAATGTGTGTCTCATGGTAGCGTGTGTTGGGGGGCCGCCAGCACTGCCTTGCTCCGGCTTCCACTGACCTGGACACCGTTTCATCGGTAAATATAATGGTTCTCCAGTATTCTTCTCTATGTGGAAGGTGTTCCAATGCAAAGCCGAGTCGACACTCCTTGTGAGAAGGTGTTAGCCACCCTTTGTGAGCTGGAGTATGGCAGTCGATCCCGGCTTCATGAAGTCGGCGTCTCGTCGTCATGTGATGGCAGTTGAGGCCCAGATTTCTTGTATGCTCCACTAATGTTCGCATTGGATATGCCGTTGCAGCTGCCACGATCATGGCGTCCACCCTTGCCGACGTTACTCGTGGCCTCCCGCTTCCAGATTTCGTCTCCACTGAGCCCTCTTCCTCCCACCGGCGGATCCACCTCCTAATCGTCTTGGTGCTCCTTCCCACTTCGACAGTATTGTTCGGCACAGTTGCCAAGGCTCTCCACATCCCGATGATTTGGCCTCGCTCAGCAATCACTGCCGACGAATTTGCTCGTCCTGCAGGCATATCTGAAATGGCAGAGTAATATTATGTTGTGGTAACTGATGCAGGCTTTTATATACTAGAGTAAATTAATGGTATTAGTAACACCTACGTTAAGTATTATTACTCTGACATAACGTTTTGGTAAATCTTTTTGGATCAACTGCCCAAGAAACCCTTCCTATTTCATGTATTCATAGTGAACTGCAAGTGGATCCTCCCACCCCCCCAAACCTCCACCACCATCCCTGCGACTGTAGAGTGAACATTCGCCGATAATCATCATCATCATCATCAAGATTTAGTTTAACCAGACCACTGACACCCATTTCAGTCTCTCCTAGGGCTGGCCAGAGGGATTAGTTAACATATATTTGTGTTTCTATAATTTAGTGTTATATTGTTTGGAGGAGATTACAGTATTTCAAAAAGGTCAAAACTGAACTTAGCAAAAATTTTGGGGTCTCTGCTAAAATATCTTACATTGTAGCGTTAGTGAAGCACATTGTTCGATACCGATTATAAATAGGGCATTCAATGAGAATATGTTCGACTGTTATTTGTGTTCGGCAGTTGGAGCATATACAGTAGGTGGGGCTCCATTAGGGGAAGACAGGAGTTGGCCATGCGTCAATCGCGTATGCCCAATTCTTAGACGATTCAGAATAGTTTCGTGATGTCGAGAGGATTGTTTTGATGATGACCAAGGATAAACTGATAATTTGATCATTTTTAGCTTATGGCTTGTTGGTTCATTTTCCCAGGACTTTTGCCAATCGTCAAATATTAATTCTTTATAGCTAGTTAGCCTCGCCGATAATCAAAATATATGGTTTTCCACTGCTTTACATATTTCTTTGACAATTTTCAGCTATGACATGTTCGTCCCAGATCACATATAACCGTAATAGGTTACATTACGTTAGGGTTTGTTATATAAAAACGTTTTTCTTCATGTTCATTGAGTCATTCTGAATTCCATTTCTGCTTAAAATACTACATTACCCAACCCAAACTCCCAGGTTGCAACTGGGGGTGTAACATAACCGAGTAAGGTAACGTGCGGCAAACTCATAGCACATCAAACACCATATTTTTATGGTGAAGTTAACTAAGGAGCTCATATAACAACTGTCATATAATTATAATAGGGTGGCCCACTAATTACAGCAGATATTTGTAGAGGTGAAAGAATATGTGATTCTGGGTATAAAACTTCTATACATATATGGATTTTTCGGTTTACGTTTCGCCGTGAGGTGGACTTTACAAATTATGCAAGGCAACCATTACAAATGGCGGAGTCGAGGCGGGAGATACCGATAGCGAAATATAGGAAAGGGGGAAAAAGGTTTAGAAGTGAAAGAATGTGGGGTAAACGGAACAGACGTTTAGGAGGAGAGAAAGTGTGTGGCCTTCTGCCCACTGCATGGTATTGGGTGGTAGGTTGGGGTGACTGGGGCGATGGGAGGGGGGAAAGGATGTGGAGAAAAGAAGGCGAAAGGAAATGGAGGGCCCATCCCTATTTGGGTGGGGTGCACCTCATCTTTAATTTGTTTGGAGGGCCCATTCATTATTTTTTCTGAGTAGGGTTACATTTTTTATTATAGATAGAGGGAAACGGATGGAGATAGAGACGTGGTGGCTCAATATCATATATTCTTTCACCTCTAAAAATGGATTCACCGCCACCATGGACAAATAGCATGGGCGGCATCTAGGTTACGGGCCAGCGATGAACACGCATCACCAGCACGATGGTAGGAATGAGACCTCGGCATGTTTCAGTGTTCGATATCATCTCCTTCCCCTGGTGTGGGTGGCGCCAACCTTGGTAACAACTTGTGTATTCTCCGTGACTACCATTATTGGTAGTCACGGAGAATTAATTACTGGTGTGCCCATCAGTCTCACCGTCGTAGCCATGAACGGCAGAGATGTGGTCGTTGCAGTGCTTTTATTTACCCGTTACACATGTCTCACCATGCTTAATAATATTAATTATCTTCATGACATTCTTATTGTTATCAGTGTTTGCGGAATTCACGATGTTATGCTCCACCTACACAGCCTGTTACTAGACTAACCCCCACCTCCTCCCCGTCAATAATTGTATGGTATCTGTTGGTCGACCATATTTCAGTTGTTTCGAAACTTCCGCATTCCGAAGGCTATTCGAATCTCTGTTTGTGGTTGCAGTATGGTCAATGACTTTGGTGCACAATATACCTGAATTAGGTATTTTGTACCTGCAAGTATTTTGCAGCACCAGAAATTTTGTAAACCATAATTACTTTTACTACTCTTATCATTCTATGATTACCGCTGCCCAGAGGTAAAACTCACTTCAGAACGGAAAGAGGTATAAAGTTGGAGACTTGAAAAGGTTTGGGTGAAACTGCTTTGGTCAGTTGAAGTTCAAATAGTAGTAAGAGGTCGGGGAAAGAGATTAATAAATGGTGCTGCACAGAACGAAAATTGGATCTCAGGCCGCGAATGTTGGAAAAATGAGTTGTGAAAAAAGCCGATCCTCCAGCAACCGCGGTGACGTCAGTTGAGGCCCCAGTAATTTGCCGATGATCAGGTCGGCCCTGGGGTCCACAACCTTCCTGACCAGTGGGACCCATCCTAGAAGGCCTAGCTTCAATATTATTGTCAACTGATATCATCGGAGAATAAAAGATTATAGAGAATAGAACAGATCAAGAGCGAGTACGGTTGTTGTGTTGTTAATAGTAAGTGAGACAATTGAAACCATGCAATTGTTTGAAAATGAAGCAGAAAGACTGATCAGCAACCTGGGACTTGGTCATAATTTTTTGGGTGCCATATGGCAGCAGGTGAGCTATTATGCAGTAGTTGCAGTACAAGTATAGCTATTTTATATTACCAGATGTCTGATATATTGTAGTGCCAGGTGTCTGCTACATTTTAGTATCTGGTGTTTGTTGGTTTGTAATACCAAGATTAGCTAGTTTGTAGTTCTTAAGGAAGTTATTTTGTCATACCTGGTGTACAGTATGCTCCTTTGTAGTAGCTGGAGTAGCTATTGTGTTGTAGCTGGTGTAGCTATTGTGTAGTACCTGGTATCAGCCATTTTGCAGTAGCCGGTGTAACTAATTTGTTGTACCTGGTGTAGCTAATTTTTTATAACTGGTGTTGCTATTTTGCAATACCGGGTGTTCGTTATTTTGTTGTACCTAGTGTCTGCGACTTTGTAGTACTTGAATTAGCTATTTTGTAGTACCTGTTCTAGCAATTTTGTAGTGCCTGCCTTTAACTATTTTGTGGTTACTGGTGTAGCTATTTTGTAGTACCTGTCTTATCTATTTTGTAGTTCATAGTGTCTACTATCTTAGTACCTGGTGTAGCCATGTAGCTATTCTGTAGTACCTGGTGTAGCTATTCTGTAGTAGCTATTATAGCTATTTCGTAATATCTGATGTACTGTATGTTGTTTTGTAGTAAATAGTGTACGCTACTTTATTTTCCTTGGTATAGTTTTTGTGTAGTACTGTAACTGCTGTCTGTTAATGTCTAGTACCTGGTGTCTGCTATTTTGTTTTACCAGGTGACTGTTCCTTTATAGTACCTACTGTAGCTATTTTGTAATACCTGTTGTAGTTATTTTGTAGTATCTCATGTAGCTAATCTGAAGTTCCAGATGCAGCTGTTTTGTAGTATCCGATGTAGCTACTTTGTAGTACCTGGTGGCTGTTATTTTGTTGTACCTGGAATCTGCTATTCTGTAGTAGCTGATGTAGATATATTGTAGGACCTGGTGTAGCTCTTTTGTAGTAACTTGTGTGTGCTATTTATTATTGCCTGGTGTCTGTTATTTTGTAGTACTTTAATCCGCTGTTTTGTAGTAACTGGTGTAACACTTTTATAATAGCTGGTGTAGTTATTTTGTAGTTGCTGGTGGAGCAAATTTTTGGTACTTGGTGTAGTTATTCCTTTTGTACCTGACGTACGATATTTTGTTGTGTCTGTTGTGTTTGCTACTTCGTAATACCTGGTTGGTATAGATAATTTATAGTAGGCTACCTGTTGTAGCTATTTTCTAACATCTTAGGTACCAGGCGAAAAAATCACTGCTTCTACAACTACAAGTGACTAGAATAATTTTCTTAGCCATATTAATTCCAGTAGTTGTACTGAACAAATCCAAATTAGAATTAAAGAGGTTAGGGTACACATCTCTGTACACTACCCCCAAGTCTTGTCTTGAATAAAATGTGAGGCAAAAACTCAAAATAAAACGAATTTTTACAAACTACTTGCTCACTTTTGAATCCAAATTTCATTTTCAATGCACAAGGACTGTTTGATATATTTAAGCAAGCAAGCAAGCAAGCAAGCAAGAAAACAAGAAAGAAATCGAAAATAACAAATTGTTGCCCGAGCACTATACACTGTAGCTTACAGTTCATGCCATGAAGCAAAATATAAGTCAAAAGATGATAATGTTTGCCAAAGCGGTTGGTTGAACAAAATACTGGGACATCAACCTGACAAGCAATGAAGTAAGAAAATAAAGAGATCATAAATCACCTGTAGTGAGCAGGGCATAAGAAAATGAAAGAAATTGCAGGGTTAACCAAAGCGAGAAACTGATAATGTTGCAGTCATTTCATGTCTTTACGTGTTTTGTACGTAAAGAAATTAATTACTGTATTTACCTTAAATATTCCCTTGGCGCCGTATGTTTAACATTCACGGTTAGACTAATAACATTTGAATCCGGGATATTGTAAGTTGAAAATAAATGACGGAGCGTCATATCGGGGGTTACATTGTCATAGTCACACTAGCACGGCTGGTCTCTTTGAAACCTGATGATTCATATTATGCTCCATGCCCTCAAAACATGTGGATAACTGGTGAGTTATCCTTAGGAAGAAATTCGTTTTCTCTAGCTTAGGTGCCGTCTATTTTCTCTGACTTCCTGAAACCAACTTCTCTATAAAGTAAATTTGAATGTGAGAGAACATCACTGTTTTGAGTCAACTTAGATATGTCTGATTACAGATAAAACATTCAAGATCCTTTGTGAGTGATGTTTAAAGCTTCAACTATCTTTATTGTTATTAACACTTGTCAAGTAAGTGAGTGTCGAGTCTGCCAGTACGAATGGCATCCCGTGATATCTTCCTTGGGGATAGCCATGAGTTTCCAATTGCTACTGAAGTTAGATTATTTTGATGCCCAAACATCAGAGAAACTGATGTTTGTAGTTTAGTTAGTGCCAGTTGTCTATTTAAGAAAGTCATTACTCTCCTGAAAAGAATATGTCACACTCTTATCTCCAAGATCTCAAAGTATACCCACAGAGGGTCCTTGTCTAAAAATCCTGCTGATATTTTTGAGAATGACGTTAACAGCATGTGTATTTGATGCCCATTTCACTTTTTCCTGGCAAGCTCCATCGCTGATTAGATTATAAAAATAGACATAAGAAATACATCTGACCTATGGCACTGATTTTCATAGTTGAATGTACAGCGACTGAGTTGAATCGAATATCTGTCGTTTGTGGGATTAGCCCGTCTGGCATGCCTGCACAGGGCTGAGTTGCCAGATGCCCTTATATTAACGAATGCATGAGGAAGACTCAGAGGCCGACTGGACACCAGAGGAGATACACCAACCACGGGAACAGCAACTGACCCGTAACGGTTGAACAGTATATACTCCACCGTTCCAAAACTCCACATCTTCCCGGGTCCCTGTGCACATGCACTGATCCTCGCTGTTAAACAGCAATTACATATATATAAAAGTGACTCAGCTCACTTTTCTTAAATTTTTGACACCTCACGAACGTTCAGGACTGACGACATTAGCCTTCCCTCCCCACAGTTAGTGTGAGTGACCCACACAACTGCGGAGGAAGCGCCAACTGTTGTCCTTCCTGACGTGGTAGGAGGGCTTTCTCTCTCCACATTATTTTTCTATTACTTACCCTGGCCGAGGCACCTGCTGATTTTTAATACTTCAGTATTCGTGCTAAAGCCCCCCCAGTGGTGCACACCTCACAGAGTGGGATTGTGCGTATCCAGTGGGGGTCGGGGAAAAACCTGGGCCAATCCAGCAGTGACGTCCGTGATAGTGCAGACACACCACTGTGCGGGGGTCGCCCTTAGGAAAGAGTTTTTTTTTTTGCAATAAGGGCCTTCAATAACCTTAGTGCACAAACTAATTCACAGTACATGTAAAAAACCAATTAAAACTGTACCCAGCCACCCCAACCATGCCCCCTGGGAGGGGAAACAACAAGCCCCCCTCTACTCGTCCAGGCAGGGACAAGCTGAGGCGGGAGACCAATCAAAATGACCCAAGACTGCCAAGACCACTGACAGACAAAGACAATGCATCGACCACCGACCAAAACATCCAACAAAGACGTACCATTGAAATATCAACAGAGAAGGCCAGAGTAATCCACTTTCGGACTGTTGACACGTCCACCTCGTTTGACAAAATTAATGGGTTCATTATCCAGAAGGCCATTAAAGATCAAATAGTGGACGTGGTGAAAGTCCGAAAGACAAGAAATGGCCAACTCCAAGTTACTGTTAAAGACGCAAAGCAAATGAGGGACGTCTTGAATCTGAAAACCTTTCATTCAACTATAGTGGAACCGTATATCCCAGCATTTCTCAATACCTGTAAGGCTGTAGTTAACAGCTACGAATTCCAGGGAATGAGTAATGACGAAATCAAGTACCACATGAAAGATCAAGGAGTCGTCGATGCCTTCGTCTTTAATAGGAGGACCGCAGACGGAGAAAGAAAACGATCAACCACTGCTGTACTGACTTTTGATGGACTTGTTAGGCCCACCCATGTATTGGTAGGATATGAGAGAGTCCAAACAAAAACTTACATTCCATTTCCCATACGATGCTTCAACTGCCAAAGGTTTGAACACACTGGTAAGGCCTGCCGTAACACCCATGTATGCTGTAAATGTGCTCAAAGCTGACACAGGGAAGATGACTGCACACAAACAGAGGAAATATGCTACCACTGTTCGGGTCGTCATGCTGCCTCAGACAGGAAGTGCCCTTCCTACCTGAGGGAGTATGAGATCAGTAAGGTGAGAGCAGAGACTAATTTGGACTACAAGGAGGCTAGGAAGCAGGTGGAGATGTCCTTGCAGACACCAACACCTGGAATGTCCTTCGCATCCGCTGTAACCAAAAACACCTCACCTCCCAAAATGTGCACCACTGGAACACAGACTGAGACCAGGTCCATTGCAACACAAACTGACTCCACACTCACCGGATATCCAACCACACACGCCAACGACGAAAACTCAAAGACAACTATGACTACTAACGAGACTAAAACCAAAAAAAAGTTAAACGAGACCACAAAACTTAAGCAGACTGTCGACCTTGTCTACCCCCAGGTAATGAGAAGGTCGCTATCTATCGAAAGCATGACAAGAGACTCCTCACCACAACCTTTGTTTCGCATTGTTGAAACACACCGGGGGCAGGGAGCCCCTGCCGAGCAGAGAACTGGCTTTTTGGAGCCAGAAGACTGCTCATTAGGGTGTGTCATAGGAGGGAAGATCAGCTAAAACTAATGGCCCATCACTTTTTTGGTAGATTTTAGTGTATATAAACAGAAAATAATTTCAGTTTCAATATTTTGCAACCTTTTGCTAGGTAAATCTTAGCGTGAAATTTATCGAAAATCTAACGTACAGCTGCATTAGTGCATTACAATTAAATAGTGAACATTGCTTTCTGACTTCATTCTTTAACAACCCAACTAACAATATTTTTTTCTGTTTCAGATTCTGATGCATTTATAAGTTGATAATATTTGCGATGGCTGCTTGTGTCAGGACGAGGAACCAAAAATCCAGCCATCTCAGTCACTATCTTGGGTCTGGGAGAGAGCTCCTGAAGTCGGAGTTTACATTGAGAGATGCTTTGAGATACGGTGTTTAATCAGGCAAATCAGTGAAAAGAACCAAAGAACTTACACAAACAAAGACATTGCCAGTGATATGACCAAAGCTGTCTTGGCACAGTACACTCTGGCTAACGCTCAGTTCAAGCCTCCAGTCATAACAAGTCAGAAGAAGATTAGTGAGAGACTGCTAGCCAGTTGGGAAAAGGCAAGAGATATCTCTCTTGGGAGAGGAAAACTTGCAGTTAAGGACAGCTTTGCCAAGCAACTGGACCAGTTATTTGACATAATTACTTGCAAGTGCCCAATTGTTCTCTGTCCTGAGTTTGGATGCGATCGTGACTGTAAATCCGAGGCCCACATCTCCTGTATTTGCAAGCGTGAACTGAAGATTCTTGTGATCGAACTTGAGAAGGCCCAGGGTGAGGTAAAAAAGGCCGATGATTGGAGTCAAGCTGATTCCGAGTTTAATGACTTCCCCATGGCTGATCCGAGTGCTGACCAGGAGAATGGTGACTTTGTCCCTAACCCAGAAAATAATGATCCCAAACCCTCCAGGCATAAGATTCGAAATAGGAAAGATATCCCGAGCATAGCTCTGGCCAGCATGCCACACCACACTGGTCTCAGAGAAACTGCAGAGATAGCAACAGCTGCCTGGGTTGACGGTGGTTTGATAACACCTGATGATGTTCACCTGGTGATAGATCATAACAAAGTAAGGAGAGCTCAGGGAGAAACTTGTCAATGACTTCTAGAAGAAGGAGTTTGATAAGGGGATAAGAGAAAAATGGAATCAATTGTTTGTTCTTTGATGGGAGAAGGGATGACACTAAAGTGTTCATGAAAGTTGGAGATTCTGACAAGTTGTTCCCTGCCATGGTGAAGGAGGAACACTACTCCTGCTGCAGTGAACCAGGAGGGAAGTATTTGTGGCATTTCACTCCAGAGAAAGATGACATCAGGAAACCAGCTGAGATAGTGGCAGATAACATTGTGAACTGGCTCAGAGAGAGGAACGTAGACCAGACCCTGCAGGCCATTGGAGGGACAGCACCAACACGAACACAGGGTGGCAAGGGGGGGTCATACAGTGGATAGAGCGGAAGATTGGGAGGAAGCTGGTCTGGATTGTTTGTGACCTCCACACCAACGAGTTGCCACTCAGACATCTGATCCAGGAGCTGGATGGCAAGACTCTTTCAAACAACAGATGGTCTGGTCCTCTTGGCAAGATGCTGGACTCTGCCACTGAGTTAGAAATAAATCCGAGCTTTGAAAAAATCACAGTTGGCCCTCCACTCGTTGAGCTTGCACATACTGTCATTGACGACCTGAGTACTGACCAGTACTATGGTTACATGATTTGCAGTGCCATCAAAACTGTGGTCATGCCTGATAGACTTGCTTACGTGCAGATAGATCCAGTCTCACATTCTAGGTAGCTCACAACGGCTCTCAGGTTCTGCAGAATTTGGGTCGCTCATCATAAACTGAAAGGAAACCAGCTTCACAACCTGAGACTTATTGTCCAATTCATCGTGAGTGTCTACTTGCCAAATTGGTTCAACAACAAGGTCAAGTCATCGTTCTCCGAAGGTCCGAGGCATGTTCTCTTCCAGCTTGAGCTCCTGAGGAGTCAGCCAAGGAAAGTTGTTCAGATTGTGGAGCAGACTGTGAGGAGATCTTCCTGGTATGCTCATCCCGAGGCAGCTCTGCAGACAATGCTCTGCAGTAAGGATGAGGAGGAGAGAAGAGTGGCAGTCAAAAAGATCTTGGATATGAGACTTATGAGAGGATCTGGGCATGACGAATCAGTTGGTGACGATTCCTTCAGGGTCAGGAAGACTCCTGAAGTCAATCTAGGTGCCAAGACCCTCACTGATCTCATAGATCTGGATAACATCCAGGCTGGCAGTGAGCCCCCTCTTACCTGCAGCCTCACCAATGTTCAAGTCAGAGCTTTCCTGGACAACCCCATGCATGTCCCTGCCTGGCCCTCGCACACCCAGAGTATAGAGCGTTGTGTACAGCAAGTGAGCGAGGCCAGCAGTCACGTGTACAGCCAGGAGAGGAGGGAAGGCTACATCCGAGCTCAGGTGGTCAGCAGGGAGGTGATGAGTAGAAACAGAAGCAAGAAAGACATGTTCTCTATGGTGTGCAGCAACACCGGGTCGTAGTAGTAAAACCGGTTTTTGTATTTGATGATTTTGTTTTGCTAAAGGAATATTAAATTTAATAAATGTGTCAAGATCATTCGTTTCACTATTCTGGATCATTTTCATCCTAATAAATTAACCTGATACATTTACTTTACTTTAAATAAGCTATTTAGTGGTGTTGGTAAAAGGGTGGGAATACTGAATTTTCATAAGATTTCAAGTTAAAATTTACCTAGCAAAATATGAAAACTTTTCAAATCTGAAGATATCACATGATTCTGCACATAGAACTACATCATTAATACCATGGGCCGATTTTTCAAACTCAAAAAAAAAATTCGCCTCCGTATGACACACCCTACTGCTCATGTAATACGAGGGAACTTGCCCCGGCACACAATTCCCCCCCAGAAACAAGAGCAAAGAAAAACAAAACCCAAAACGCTGACCATATCAACTCTCAGACTTTAAATTCAATATCATCCAGTGGAATTGCAGAGGTGCTAGGAATAAAAATGCCCAATTTCATTTACTAAAGTCACTATTCCGGCCAGACGTTTTTTGCCTACAAGAGACGCTACTTGCGGGTCAGGACGAGCCACCTGTATTTGACAACTACACGTCCTACAGGGGAGACAACCTAAGGGGGGTAGCCCTATATATTAGGAGTGAATTCGCTCAACAAAGAGTCAACCTGAGCGTGAACCTGCAGGCTGTGGCGTGCAGAGTCAAGTTTCGGTCTGGCTATGTTGCCGTCTGCTCACTATACTGTCCTCCGGGCGGGCTCATTGACGAGGGTGAGCTTGAGGAGCTATTTAACCAACTGCCAGGAAAAAAAATGATCCTCGGAGACCTCAATGCTCGCCATTTGCGGTGGGGCAGTGTCCGGAGTGACGGGAGGGGAGAGCAGGTGGCTGCAGCTATACTCAACTCCAACTTGTCTCTTCTGAATGACGGTAGTGCGACTCGAGTGGACGAACGATTTGGCTCAGCCTCAGCTATAGATCTCTCTATAGTTGATGCTTCCTTGCTATTAGACTGTAAATTTTCTACATACGACGACTCCCTGGGTAGCGACCATTTTCCGATCTGCATTTCTTATGAGTGTGGCGCCCCAACGGCTACTCCCGAGGTGCGCTACAACCTTAGGAAAGCAGACTGGGGGGCATACTCAGGAGCCGTTCGTATAGACACCATTGGAGAAGATATCAACACCAAAATGTCACACATAGAACAAGCTATAATACACGCAGCAGATTTAACAATTCCTAAGACTTCTGCAACAACCCACAGGCCTGGAGTTCCATGGTGGACACCAGACTGCCGACGAGTGGTTTGTGAGCGAAATAGGCGATGCCGTTTATTCAACAGAATTCCATCTATTAAAAACCTAATTAAATATAAAAAAGCTAGAGCTAAGTCTAGGAGGGTTCTCGAGGAGTGCAAGAGAGAGTCTTGGCGGGCATTCGTCTCTCCACTATTAACAAGGATACCCCTTCCTCTGAGGTCTGGTCGGCTATAAACCGGATCAGATCAAACGGAGGAAGGACTTTTATCCCACAGGTGAGTAGTGGAGGGCGGCTTCTCGACGAACCCCAGGCCACTGCCAACGCCCTAGGCCAGAAGTTCGCAGATGCCAGTAGCTCCACCAATCATGATCCACGCTTCGGCGTGTTCCGTGATCGTGCCGAGCTCGTGCATCTCGACTTCGAGAACGGGGACGAACAAGACTACAACCGAGCATTTTCCCCAGAGGAACTTTCCTTTGCTTTAAATAAGGGCAAGGGCTCTACTCCTGGACCTGACGGTATACGAGACGAGATAATTAAGCACCTTGACCAGGGAAACCTGGACAAATTGCTAGAAGTGTTCAATGAGATCTGGACGTCCAGAACGTTTCCAAACTCATGGCACTTGCCCATGTCGTACCGATCCCAAAGAGGGACAAATGCCCTACCAACACCAACTCATTCCGTCCGATTTCGCTCAAAAAATGTCTGTGTAAGGTCCTGGAACGTATGATAAAGCGTAGGCTAATGTATTTTTTGGAAAGTAACAACTTATTGAGTGATCGACAGTGTGGTTTCCGCCAAGGTAGAAGCACACTAGATCATTTAATAAGTCTTGAAACTGACATCTCAAAAGCTCTTTGCAGTAAAGAAACACTAATTGCAGTATTCCTAGACATAGAAAAAGCTTTCGACATGACATGGCGGACTGGCCTCATGATGAAGCTCCAGGCCTTGGGTCTGAGAGGTAATTTGCCAATTTTCATTAGAAATTTTTTGCAAGACAGAACTTTTTCCGTCAAATTAAAAGGTAACGTAAAGTCAGACACATTTGTCCTAGAAAACGGGGTTCCACAAGGGAGCGTTTTGGGCCCAATATTATTTCTTATAATGATTAATGATATCCTATCACCAGCACCCAGCTTAAGTGACCTCAAATTCTCCTTGTTTGCTGACGATTGCGCAATCTGGCGCTCCTCTCGGGTTGAGAGACTATCTGCACAAAGGGTGCAGGCCGGCCTAAATGCCGCTGAACAGTGGGCAATACAATGGGGATTTAGGTTTACAGTTGAGAAGACAGTAGGAGTAGTCTTCACTAAGAAACGTAACATTAATAATCCAGTATTAAAATTAAATGATACTCCTATTAAATTTCAGACTTCAGAAAAAATTTCTCGGTGTTCATTTTGACCGGAAATTAACGTGGAAAAACCACATTAATGAGCTTGAAAGTAGATGTATTAAAGTCACAAACATCCTGAAAGTTTTATCAGGTACTACATGGGGAGCCGATAGGAAATCTTTATTAATGGTGTATAAGACCCTGATCAGATCGAAACTTGATTATGGATGCCAGTTGTATGCTTCTGCATGCGACACCACACTCGCAAAGCTGACCAGAATACAGAACCGATGCCTTCATTTATGTCTGGGTGCTTACAGGTGTACACGTGTAGAAAGACTAGAGGTGGAGGCCCATGTCCCTCCACTCCACATGAGGAGGGACATGTTGACGCTAAGGTACGGGATGAGTGCGGCTAGGAGGCGCGGCACAGCCCACCCAGGTTGGTGTGCTGTTGCTAAATTCCGTTTCCTGCAGCTGCGTAGGTCCCCGTCCTCGGTTGTCCGCCTCCAGACCTTGTGCCAGGGAGCTGGTATCCACTTCGAAGACGTTGATAGATACGTTCCACCGTTGTGTCCGCCATGGGAGAACACCAACTTCCATGTGGAAACATCGTGGCTTCCAGGAGGGAAGAATGACCTTCATCCTGAGCTCCTGAAACAACTTTTCTATCAATTTCTGGAAGGATATAGCGCCTATACTCACGTGTACACAGACGGGTCCAAAACTGACGACAACGTTGGAGCCGGTATCTGGAGCAGAGACGGGGAGTGGAGCTCCCGCCTGCCGCGGCATACAACCATATTCACTGCAGAGATGTTTGCAATAAGTAGAGCCATTGACATTGCAATAACAAGCGATGTCAATGATGTTGCTGTCATTTCAGATTCCATGTTAGCTCTTAAAGCAATTCAAGGTGGTGATACTACCAGCAATGAGATACAGGGCAACATTATTAATAAACTACATGAGTGTGCCAAAAATATTGTGCTGATATGGGTGCCTGGGCATTGCAACATTCGGGGCAATGAACAGGCAGACAAACTAGCAAAAGCGACTGTGGGTCTCGGGGAGACAACCAATGTACCCTGGGAGCGTCAGTCGTGTCTCTCCTTGGGGAAGACATATACAACAGGGAAGTGGCAACTTGATTGGACGATGTTAGATCTTCACAACAACTGGAAGACTAACATAGGAAACTGGCTTTCAGCATACAGAAAGAATAGGAGGGAAGAGGTGGTTCTCGCCAGACTAAGGTTAAATTGTACCCATTTGACCCACCTAAAAGCCTATTTAGACAACTCCTTTCCACCTATCTGTGCCACGTGCAACAAAATTCTTTCTATCCGACACATTCTGACGGAGTGCAGCCAGTACGAACCAGAACGCCGGCAGCTGGTGATGCTAGCTGACGAGCGAGGCTTCGTGCTGACTGTACCCAATATATTGCAAGATGATGTCACCATAAGTGACGCTGTGATAATCTTCCTCAAGGAGACCCGTCTTATCGGCATGTTGTGAATGACACACGCATGAACTCTTTTTATATTTATAATATGTATGTAACCATGCCCTAAAGCAAATAAAAATGAATAAAACAAAAATTTAAACATACAACATGAGAGACATATCACAAACCTTTCCATTACATACAACACGCACATATACCAAGTAAAACTGACACCCACGAACACATATTCAAACAAAAAGACACGGGCTACAAACGACAAAAAAAAACAAAAGACAAAAAACAAAAACAAAATCACAGAGAAACTAGTCACCTGACCGGCCATTTCATCTGGTCTGTCAGTAACTCACTATCATATCACTCACTCATACCATAATTCATCCCAAATAAAACAACAAGAAGAAAGAAGAAACCAAAATACCAAGAACAAGAAGAACACAAGAATAACAAGAAAAGAAGAAACAAGAACATCAGATTAGTTGTAGCAAGAAAGAAGACCAAGACTAGAAGAAGAAACCTCAAGAAGAAGAAAGAAGACATCAGCTCCGGCCGAAATAGCCCAAAGGCGAAGTGGCCAGCAATCCCCAATGCAAGTCCCAAGGAAGACTCACACGCTCGTGACTCTTCCCCAACGCATCTCCAGGTATGTGAACAATTGTATCCCGCTGCCATGTAAAGTCAGTTTAACTCAGTTGAATTTTGTGAATATCACCATTCTTGTTTTAACATAGTGAAATGGTCACGTGCCAAGTATAATTAAAGTAAGTAAGTATCGTTTGTATCGTTGCCAGATGTGACTCTTCATCAACTCATCTCCAGGCACAGAGTGGGTGTTAGCTGAATACCCAGCAGCTACCGGGGACTGGTAGCTGCATACCAGCTGGCTGGCTTGCAGGATGTCGTTAATTCAGCACGATTGAACTGAGCAAGTCTCTCACTCTGGGAACTAAACATGCAGGACGAACTCCCTCTCAGTGTGGCAGATTGCAACCTACCTAGCAACGCTCTTCGTTTGTTGGTTACAATATATGGGCCAAAGTATTATTGTTGTGCCTGATTGGGGATAACTAGCAGAAATATAGTTATCCCATGTTGAGTATTGAACCCATAAATATTGATGCTACCAATAATAACGTTTGTTATGTGGGTTGTGAGTACATCATTCATATGTACTGCCAACTGAGTCCTACCTATTATTGTTGTACCTGATTGTGGATTGTTACCGCCACAGTAGGATATGTTACCGCCACAGTAAAATAAACTAGAATGGAGAGAGAGAAAGAGAGGGATAGAGAGAGAGAAAGAGAGACAGTGCTGACAATGAACTTTGCTGAGGTGTTAAATGTGAAACAGATGGTCCTCGCCTCGGGTTGACTCGTTCCCTGTGGGGTTCAGAAGATAATCTCTAGCCGTCCAGTGAGCAAACAAGTCAGGGAGCTAATAAGTCCTACATTAGACCCGAAACACGTAAGTTGTATTTGGTTTAACACCCCACTCTACTCAAATATATAATATGTAGTTGTTACCGCCACATTAAGATAAACATGAGAGAGAGAGGGTGAGAAGGGGGGCAGTGCTGACAACGTGTTTGTTGACGTGTCTAATATGAAACAGATAGTCCTTGCCTCGGGCTGCGATTGGGAGGCGATTGCTCACAGTAGTCTACCAATTCTTGCAGGAGAAACAACACGCTGGTCGAACCCAAGACCCAAAAACGTAAATATAAACTCTAAATAACTTTAATAAGTATATTTATGTACTGTTACGAGTTGGGGATTTAGAAACTGGTTTAGAATATATTTAAAAGTCTACCCAGATCCCAACAGGCAACAACAATAAAAAAAACTAAACAAACAAAGACAATCTGACTATAAAAGGGTAGACAAAGGATGCGAGTTTTTGTTGTGTATAATAAAGTATAATAAATTCCTTAACAAAATATTCAGCTTTCTATAATTTACCCTTAACCATACTTAACTTAAACATACGCAACATTGGCTTAACAGTATATACACTGTCTTGTCAGCTTTCTCGATTACATATACCGCCATCTCGAGAAACGAAAAACATCTGTAGCTGTCGCCTTCATTGATTTCACTAAAGCATTCGACCTAGTCGACCACAATATAATCATCAACAAAGCTATTGACCTCGGGCTTCGGAGAAGTCTTATACCATGGCTTACAGACTTCCTCAGTAACCGACGCCAAGCTGTACACTTCCGAGGGGCTGTCTCCACCTTTCAGTCACTCACCTGTGGCGTCCCCCAAGGCACCAAGATGGGACCACTCTGCTTCCTTATGCTCATCAATGATGCCCTAAGAGAAAACCCCGCTCGCTGGAAATATGTCGACGACTCCACCATTGGGATCAGCGTCAACAATTCTGCTCCCAAATATACCGCCCCTCAGGATTTATTGAACAGTCTCCAAAACTGGGCCACCAACAACCATGTCACCATCAACCATACCAAGACCATGGTTATGCACATCAACCTCTCCTCCGACATTGTCCCACCTCCTTCCATTACTTTAGGTCCGAACACACTCCAGGTTGTAGATTCCACGAAGCTCCTCGGCGTCACCATAGACAACAAACTAAATTGGAAACCACACATCAGTGAAATTGTCAAATCCTCCAGTTTCCGTCTCCACCTCCTCCGCCGACTCAAGTCCCTCGGAGTTCCTGCACCTTAGCTCTTCAGTGTTTACACAACATTCATACTTCCCAAGCTCACCTATGCCTCCCCCACCTGGTCTTCCTCCCTAAATGCCACACAACGTAAACACCTAGAAAAAGTGCAAAAGAGGGCATGCAAGATTATTCTCTCCCCTTCCTACTCCACATATCAAGAAGTGCTCAACACACTGACCCTTTCGACTCTCACTGATCATCACCACGACCTCATCTGCAAATTTGGTAAGAAGCTTCTACACCATCCTCGACACCGGCTCCTACTACCACCTGAGATCCCTAGCCTGAGAATTGCTGTTCGACACCACAACCGCATCAAGCCCATACGTGCACGAACTGATCGCTATAAGAACAGCCCAGTCCCAACCATTGTAAAAATTATCAAAAACTTGTAATAGACCAGCGTATTCACTCCCAGTAAATCCTACTTCTTGCACTGTCACTATTTTGAAATGCACTGTAGTTTGAGCTTTTCCCCATCTAGTTATTATATATCTTATTTGTATCACTTATGTTACTTGTATATTATTTATAATTCGAAACCCATTCCCCAAATATGTAACTGTATATTTTCAGCCTTCTGGCTGCCAAGCTCTTTCAATAAACCTTTAATTATTATTATTATTATTATTATTATTATATTTATACAACATACAACAATCTGAAGCAAGTGGAGGTGGGAGGTAATATAGGGTTACAATACTCAAGTGCGGTGCTGAAGTGTCTGACGAGTAGGGCTGAGTATTGAAGAAGATGGTAGGTAGTCACTGTGCCGTAGATTTCCAGGATAGGTAATCCAAGTGTGGTCACTTCCCAGAGTGAACTGAACTCTCCTCAATCCGTAGCTGATGAGGAAGAGTTGGAGGAGGTGACGCAACAACCAGGATATGGAGAAAGGAAAGCCTGAGTGGTGACTAAGACTAGTCATACTCGGGTCGCATCCCTAGATGGCGTTGCTCGGTAGTGCTGGGTAGTTAGATCATGACAATAGATGGCGTGGTTCGTAATACATCCCCCCCCCCCTCCAAAGACCTCCGTAGGGCGGGCGATAAGGAGGTGATCACCTGGTGCGTCTGGAGAGTAGCTGCTGCATTTCCACTGGAGCTCGGGATAAGGAGTCCGCAATCAGGTCGTCCACCCCCTTTATTTGCCGGACTTGTAGATTATAGGGCTGGGTGAGGAGAGCCCAGCGTAGGATTCGCTGGTTGGATGTCTTGTTGATTTGGATGAACGTGAGTGGGTTATGGTCGGTGAAGACTAGGGTGGCTTGTGGGCGAGATTGGAGGTAACATTCAAACTTCTTTATTGCCAACACCAGAGCCAGGGCCTCCTTCTCTATGGTCGAGTAGTTGGTCTGATGTTTTTTCAACTTGGCGGAGTAGTATGCCACAGGGTGAAGGACATCAGTGGCTGGGTTGGGTTGTAGGAGCACAGCCCCCACTCCGACACCGCTAGCGTCGATTTGCAGATGGAAGGGCAAGGTGTAGTCAGGTAGGTGGACTACAGGCTTGGAGGCAAGGAAGGGTTTGAGGCGGTGGAAAGACTGGTCGCACCTCTGGTTCCAGATGTAAGGGACCGCAGAACTGGTAAGGTCTGTGAGGGGTCCGGCCACGCTGGAGAAGTTACTGCAGAACCGGCGGTAGTAGCCGCACATCCCCAGGAAGCGCATGAGTTCCTTCCTCGTCCTTGGAGTGGGGAAGGACAAGATGGCTATAACGTTTGCGTCCTTGGGTCTCACCATACCATGCCCAACGATATGTCCCAGGTAAGTCACTGAGGCCCGGCCAAAAGTAGATTTAGCCAGGTTTATGGTGAATCCAGTCTCTTGCAGTCGTGCGAACAGTATCTCCAAACGCACCAGATGTTCGTCCCAGCCGTCCGACACCACCACCAGGTCATCCAGGTAGGCGAACGTCCCATCTAGGTCCTGAATCAGGTAATTGATTACCCTCTGGAATGTGGCCGGAGCATTAGAAAAGCCAAAGGCCATAACCAAATACTGAAAAAGACCAAATGGAGTTATAAATGCTGAGATTATTTTTGCCCTATCCGTGAGTCCCACTTGATAATATCCTTTCATCAAGTCCACCGTTGTAATAAATTTTGCACAGCCTATGCTGTCTATTATATCTTCAATCAAAGGTAAAGGGTAGGGGTCTGAGACAGTGACCTGGTTCACTTTACGATAATCGGTACAGAAACGAAAACTGCTATCGGGTTTTGGAATGAGAAGGCAAGGTGAAGCCCAGGGGGAGGTACTAGGCTCAGCGAAGTTATGTTTTAACAAAAAATCTACCTCCTTTTTCATAATCTCTCTTTTTTGTGGATTTAGCCGATATGCTGATTGCCTAATGGGTTGCACATCATCTGAGATTAGCTTAATATCATGTTGAAGTATATTGCAAAACCCTGGGAGGTCTGACGTGACTTTAGGAAATGTTGATAATAACTTAGTGAGATCTTTTGCTTGAGATGGATTCAGAACAGAAAAATACTCATCCAAGTTGTTGAGTATGTGACTGTTAGCAGGGTTTTCTTTAGGTAGAGGGAAGTCTAAATTCTCCAATAGGTCCATGTTATCTGTCTCCGGCTCCGGCCCTGACAAAGCCGTATGCAATACAGGTAGGCTTATAGCCTCTGGGATGTCTTCCTCTGACTGCCTGGAATGGTAAAGTTTCATGAGATTAATGTGAACAAGTTGTGAATCTTTTCTGCGATCAGGAGTATGGACTATATAGTTGAGGGGAGATAGTTTATTAGCAACTATATAGGGACCAGTAAACTTGCTTTTAAGGGGAGAGCCTGGAATGGGTAGAAAGAGTAACACTTTGTCACCTGGAGAAAATGATATTTCAACTAATTTAGGTTGGGACTTCACCATTTTGTCTTGGACTTTTTTAAAGTTTGACTGAGCAATGGTTCTGACATCAGTTAATTTGTCCCGTAAAGTGTCAATGTATTGGGAAACTGTTGCGGGCTTAATAGATGGAGTGTCAAACCACTGCTCCTTTACTATTTTAAGGGGTCCCCTAATTTGCCTCCCATATAGTAACTCAAATGGGGAGAAACCCAATGACTCCTGGGGACATTCCATGATGGCAAAGAGTAACAAGTCTATGCTTCCATCCCATTCCTTTTGGTGTTCTATACAGTATTTTTTTAGCATTGATTTGAAAGTTTGATGGAACCGTTCCAAGCAACCTTGGGATTGTGGGTGGTAAGCCGAAGATGTACAATGGTCCACACTGAGGTCTTTCATCACCTGTTTGAAAAGATTGCTTGTAAAATTGGTGCCCTGATCGGATTGAATCTCTTTAGGAATGCCCACTGAAGTGAAAAGGTGCAAAAGAGGTTTGATTACATTTTTTGAAGTGATGCTTTTAAGGGGAAAAGCCTCAGGATAACGTGTACTGGTATCCATAACTGTGAGCAGGAATTGATTTCCCTTCTTAGTCTTTGGTAATGGGCCCACACAATCCACAACAATCTTTTCAAATGGTGTAGAAAATACTGGGATGGGCTTAATGGGAGCTGCTGGTATACTTTCATTTGGTTTTCCTACCATTTGACAAATATGACAAGATTTTAGGTACTTTGACACATCCTTCCTAAGTCCAGACCAGTAATAGTGTTGGAGGAGCTTTTTATATGTTTTCAGGATTCCCAAATGTCCTGAAATACCATCATGGGCAAGGGCAATTAATGCTGGTCTGACTGAGGAGGGAATTACCACTTGATGTATTTCAGACCACGTGTCTAGATGGGTAAGCTCAGGGGGTCTATAGGCCCTTATCAAAACCCCTTCCTGATAATAAAAACAAGGAAGGGTGTTAAAATCTTTACCCTCAACTGCAGCATGATGAAGTTTATTCAAAGATGGATCAGATTGTTGGGCTTTAATGAGCTCATCCTTACTAATGGTCTTATTGTACAGATCTTCTGTGGGTAGGAAGATATTGGAGGTGGTTTTTGATGAAGAGGGGCCATTTCGCACACTCTGTGACCGGGTGACAGCACAAGATGGGAAAAGGTGAGGAATAGTTTCTTCAAGGTCAGTGGTGGAGTTGACAGGTAAGGGAGAGTCGACTGTCTTTATGTTGGGAACCACTAGATCTCCTACCAAGTCATTACCCAATAATAAATGAATGCCGCTCACAGGCATTGGAGCTTTCCTAATGGCTACTTGCACTTCCCCAGTAATTAAGGGACATTGGAAGTGCACTTTAGCTAAGGGATAGGAAGAATGGGATGAGAGATCTGAAATTAGAACACTCTCATTAGTAAATGCTGTAGATACGGAAAGAACGAGACCCCTCTATGATTGAAATTTTTCCCTCATAGGTGAATGAAGAGAAGAGATCCTGATGGGGCCTTTCCACATTGGTGGTTGCTATTGGTTTGAATTTGGGATCCAGGGAACTACTTTTAGAAGTTCGACACTTTGGGTGTTTACAAGACTGGATCGTATGGCCTGGTTTTTTACAGTAAGAACAAGAAAACTTGGTTGCATCAGGGGGGGTAGGTGTGGGACCTTTCGACCTACCACTCACGTCCCCAAGGTTATCATCAGAGGAGGACCTAACATGCTGGAAAGTACCACGTTCCCTACTGCCCAGTGACTCCACCAGCAAGGCGTACGCATCAGCCACCTCAGCCGCACGCCCTAAATTAACCTCTCCACGCTCCTCCACATGCTTCAAGATGTGAAATGGTATCTTGCTCTTCCACTCCTCCAGGACTACCAAGTTTAATAAATCCTGAAATGTGGAGGTCTCTGTAGCCTCTAACCACTTCTTGAAAAACCTAAGCTTTTCTTGAGCAAACTCAACAAAGGTGTGTGAAAATGTTTTGGTTAGTTTACGAAACTTCTGCCGATATCTATCTGGCGTGATAGCATAAGAGGTGAGGATATTCTTTTTTACGTTATCATAATCATCAGTCTGGTCTAAACAGTTAAAAAACCTACGAGCCTTACCACATAATTTAGGAACTAACACCGACACCCACTGGTCCTTAGGCCACTCATTCTTCCCGGCTATTTTCTCAAAAGTCCTAAATGACCCGTCCATATCGGATTCATCAAACCCGGGAACAAGGGAAGAAGAATTAGCAGGGTTAAAAAAAGCTAGTCTCTCTTTTAATGCCACTTCTTTTTATTTAAACTCCGATGTTAAGGTGACTTCTGTCTCTTTCACCTGTAGTTCCTTCAGTCTAACCTCCTGCTCCAACTTGGCCCGTTCCAACTTTTCCTCATACTCCAACTTGGCCTGTTCCAACTGGAGTTCTTTCATTTTGATTTGGAACTCGAACCTAGCTCGTTCTATTTCTAAGGCGTCTACTCTTTGTGTTTTTTCTTGAGGGCTAGCCAATTGGTCAACAGCTGATTCTTCTAAAACTTCTTGTTGAACCAACATCTCAATTACCCGATTTTTTAACACTTAGTCATTTGCTGTGAATATGGGATATTGTAATAGGTGGCTATTCTTTTCCATTCTTTCTTCAGGATATTAACAAGTAATTTAGATACGGAAGGATTTTCAATAAAATCCTGGAGATCAAAACCTGAGGTGGTCATTGTTAAGAAAACTAGATAAATTAACTAATGGCCAAAAAGATAAGATAAGTGTATTACCCTAGAAAATATCACGGCAGTGGATAACCAAAAAGTCCCGGAAACTACCCAAGTTATACCTAGGGAAATTACACTTATGAATATTGTTCTTCTGATAAGATCCTTAGATAAGGATAAGAGACCTGGAAAGATACTTGAAACAGGAAGGGCGTATTACGGCATTAATATAAAGATCCGGATAAACAACCCTTGAGTTACTTTATTATTGACCCCGAATGAGATAATGAGAAGAACAATAATTGAGGCTTTATAATCATGGGGTCCTGGTAGAGAGGGGCGTCCCAAGATATCACTTCACCCTAAACTAGTGACTATGGAACAGCCTACTCTGGAGCGAGGGTACGGCATTAAACAGATCTGGATTCTTCCCTACACTCGATAAGACTTACTACATGACTGCCTACATGTAATGACAGGTAAGCCTTATGACACTCGGAACCTAATATCCTACGTCTGTCACTCTTACTGTACGATAATACCAATATATGCACACACATATGAAGGGAACTTTAAACCACCGTAAAGCAATTGTGAACAGAAGTGACTGGGAGGAATAATGAACAAGGAGTAACAAGGGGGAAGAAATATGGCACTTAAGGTCGGATCCTGTCACGGTCGCCATTTGTTGCGAGTTGGGGATTTAGAAACTGGTTTAGAATATAGTTAAAAGTCTACCCAGATCCCAACAGGCAACAACAATAAAAAACTAAACAAACAAAGACAATCGGACTATAAAAGGGTAGACAAAGGATGAGAGTTTTTGTTGTGTATAATAAAGTATAATAAATTCCTTAACAAAATATCCAGCTTTCTATAATTTACCCTTAACCATACTTAACTTAAACATACGCAACATTGGCTTAACAGTATATACATATTTATACAACATACAACAATCTGAAGCAAGTGGAGGTTGGAGGTAATATAGGGTTGCAATACTCAAGTGTGGTGCTGAAGTGTCTGACGAGTAGGGCTGAGTATTGAAGAAGATGGTAGGTAGTCACTGTGCCGTAGGTTTCCAGAATAGGTAATCCGAGTGTGGTCACTTCCCAGAGTGAACTGAACTCTCCTCAATCCGTAGCTGATGAGGAAGGGTTGGAGGAGGTGACGCAACAACCAGGATATGGAGAAAGGAAACCCGGAGTGGTGACTAAGACTAGTCATACTCGGGTCGCGTCCCTAGATGGCGTTGCTAGGTAATGCTGGGTAGTTAGATCATGACACAATAGATGGCGTGGTTCGTAATAGTACTGTAATTTGATCATATTATACAACTTGTCTCCTGATGTATCAACAGATGTAACATGTGAGTTATATTTAAGATGTTAACAGGCTATGTACTGTATATTGATTGTATTATTCATACTATGTGTCCTGAGATAACAGCATTTGTTATATGTGAATTGTTCTTTAACAGGTTTTGACCGAATTATATGGTACGATTCAACTTTGAGGGTTTATTTCTCCAACAACAAACCAATAACGCTCCTATGAGCGTTAACAGTAGTTGTTAATAGTGAAGGAACGTACGAATGAATTAATTATCTCATATGTAACATATGTAATTTACTCTCTGCAGGTTTTGACCGAATAACGAACAATCGAGTCCTACGTGCAAGGGTCTGATTATCCCACAGTCGCTCATTGGGCGTTTACATGGATAACTAGCAGAAATATAGTTCTCCCATGTTGAATATAAACCCATAAATATTGATGTTACCAGTAATAACGCTTATTATGCGGGTTGTGAGTACATCATTCATATGTACTCCCAACTGAGTTTTAGTGAAGGTGCCATATATAAGCCTGCCATGTGGTGTGTTCTTTTAAATGTGCAACCAGTAATGATGCAAGAAGCGAGAGTATCTAACTGGAATTGTAGATGGGTAAAGCCAAGGAGTTGATCCTTGTAGTTGTATGTTAATGACATCTTTAACCAAATTTAATTTCATATTAATAAAAGATTTTTTAGAGTATGTTAGGGGTATCATTTTCCCTCAGTATCTACCTTTATTCTTGTCTAATAGCTTGATACCAGAATTACAGAACCCATGTGCTCAAACCCTGGCCATGCTACCAAAGGTCAGTGGTTATAAAGTAACTGTAGGAAATGAAATAACTAGACAGAACTAATGGAGAAAATGAATGAAATAAGAAATTAAGAGATAAACAGGTTGAAGAGTTTAAAAGTTAACCACAATTTTATAGGTTTCACTTTCCTGATTCTCGTGTTTATAGGTTGCACAAATCCCTTTCTTTTTTCTCTAAACGCATTTCGTTCTTGAACCCATTCTGTGTTAGATTGGAATCTCATAGTATTGATAGTGAACCGTATGTTTCTATACATATTGTTCTTCCTCTAAGAGGACTGCTGGAGAAGAAAGTCAGGTTGTTTTTCAATGGCGTTTTTATCGCGTCCTGTTCGGTATCATATCGCAATTTATATGTGCATGTAGAGGATGCAGACCATCCTCAAGAGTTCACCTGTCAACATGGACTAGTTGGTAGGTGTGCAAATCAGATTCAGATTTCAGATTTGCCCCCCGAGGGGGCTAGTTTATTGGGCACCCCCTTACATCCTGTGCAAGTTGAAGCGCAGAAGCGTTTATAGCGCCCATCTGGGAAGTATGAAAAGTTCATACTTGCCTTTATGACTCGTACATTAAGGGCGTAAAAGCCTGAAGGGTCATAGGTTTTGTCAAGTTCCATAAAGTGAGAGAATGATGAGTGTGTGGGGGGAAAGTTCCCGGTACATTTCATCTGTTTATGGCAAAGAGTGGCAGGTCCCTAATAATGTCAAATGCCAGGCCTGTGACTAGGAGGAGGGATATCTGGTCTGGGGGTTATAGGGCAAGTGAGGATGTAGTGAGAGAGGGTGTGAGAGTCGGGTTGGCCACAAAGTTTACAAACAGTGCGGTGAGGCTCAGGGTTGCCAATGTACTCCCATAGGTACCTGTACCCAAGGCGCAGTCTCATGTATATAAGCTGTTGAGATCGAGTAAGGGATTGATACTCTTTGTAATGGCGGTTGTCGTCACCGGTTACAGCGTCATAGTGGCATAGTGTGATGCTACCCCGTTGTTTCAGGTGTGTCCAATTTTCGTTGAATGCCTCTCGTTGTGTGGCGTGTATGCGAGATTTGAGATGATTCAGGGAGAGGGCGAGAGTGGCTTCAATATCTTCTTCTTGTGTAGCTTCTTTGGCAAGCCGATCAACAGTGTCACAGGCAGTTATTCCTATATGTGACGGGATCCAAATAAACTTGACACGGATGTCATCAGTTTGTTCTAGTCCGGCAACGGCGGCTAGGGTGTGTTGGGCGGCAGAGGAGGAGGGGGAGGGTAATTTGAGCCTCGCTAGCGCAGAAGTGCTGTCACTGATTATAAGGAGGTTCCGGCGTTCAGTGGGAGCATAGGTCGCCCCCTCATGAATGCCCACGAGGATGGCTATGCTTTCAGCATCAGTGGAGGAGGCCCAGTCGTGGACCCTGATTTTCCTGCAGGCCTGGCGCTCAGGAATCCACGCAGCTGCCCCAGCGCTGCCCAGCGTGGTAACAGACCGATCACAGAAGACGAGGATAGGAGGGTGGGAGGTCTTTAGAGAGGAGGCGACATCATTAATCTGCTCAAGGCAGTTAAGTTTGAGCATATACCTCAGTTGGATGGATTTACGACCAGGGAAGGTGTGGACGACAACATCAACATACGGGAAAGTCCACGGCGGGAGAGGCGGATGAGTGTACTCGGGAGGGAGAGAGGTCGAGGGGGTGTAGAGGTGATAACGCAGGATGTCAGCAGCAGTGTGGACGGGCCAGAGTTGAGAGGGAGGGGGGAAAGTAATGGGGACAGGCCGGCGCAGGAGGGTGTTAAGATGTGAGTTCAGTGAGCGCGACAGGGGAGTCGGTTGCTCACTGCGAAGAAGTTTAACACCAAGGATGGCATTGAGAGCAGTAATTCGATCGCAGACGGGAAGCAGGATTAGTTCGCGCTGCATGACTTCTATTCTGGTGGTCATAGGGCAGCCTAGGATGAGTCTCATCGCTCTGTTTTGCATTTTCTCTGTGCTTTGTTTCTTGCGCTGGGAGGCAACTACAAGGACAGGAGAGGCATAATCTATGACAGCTCTGACGATGGTAATGTACATGAGACGTAGGACCCTGACAGAGGCTCCTTTGAGGCCGTGAGTGAGGGACTGGAGGGGCCTCGTTCGTTGGCGGCACTGGGAGATGACGTGGGCGGCGACAGCGGAGGTGGTGGCTCTGGTAGTGGCTCGCACAGGTAGACCAAGGTACCTGTAGGTGTGTACTTGATCGATGTCTTGTCCTTGCAGAGTCAGTGGTGTCTGACGCCGGAAGCGTGAGATGAACTTGGTTTTAGTGTGTGAGATGACCAGCCCGAGTGTTTGACAGGTCCGGGCGAACGTGGAGAGTATAGGTTGTTCATGTTGCGCTGTAGTAATTTGGAGGAGAATATCATCAGCGTAGCTTATGATGTGACCGTCTAGGGCGCGCTCAGCAAAGATGACGTTGAGACGGCAGATGGAGTTCATGAGAACATTGAAGAGTGTAGGGCTGAGTACACCTCCCTGAGGCGTGCCAAGATCAAGGTCCCTGATCTTAGAGTAGTGGCCCTGAAAACGGACACGGGCCTGTCGATGGGAGAAGTAGTCAGCAATCCACGTGAGGAGTTTGCCCTTCACATCCATGTGAGTGAGGCCCTCAAGGATCACTTCACTGTTGGCTTTATCAAAAGTACCCTTGAAGTCGACGAAGAGGGAGGTTTTGGCGGAGGTGTTTGCCATGTAGTGAGCGATGCAGTGAGCAGTACTCTTTCCGGGGCGAAAACCATAGAGGTCAGGGTGCAGATGGGCTTCAATTTTCCAGTGGAGGCGGTGGCGTATCATGCGCTCCATCATCTTTGAGAAGCAGGAGATGAGGGATATTGGACGATATTCATCTTGTCTGCCTGGTTTAGGGACTGGGATGGTGGTGGCAGTCTTCCATAAGTGAGGCAGTTGACCAGTATCAAAAGAGAGGTTAAATAGACAGAGGAGGGGGTTACCAGGGGTGGCAATAAGGGCATTTAACACATCATATGTGACGCCATCATCGCCTGGGGCGGTGGACCGACCTCGCTTAACAGCATTTAGTAGTTCACACTGTGTGAAAGGCACGTCAGTGTCTGCAAATAGGTCTTGGTACTCAAAGATGCGCTGTCGGCGTTGTGGTTGCAGTGCGAGGGTGAGGTCTCGTACAGCGGGTGGTAGCGCATCAATGGAGGCGGCCTCCTGCCACGTCTGGGAGAGCGCCTGAGCTCGGGCAGCTGGTCTGGGGTGGAGCGCGGGTCTCGCGTTGGTGCCCCGGGCACGGTTAATGGTGCGCCATATATCACCTATAGATGTACACTGGTCAATAGAAGAAGCAAAATCAAACCACTGCTTCTCTCGTGCGAGAGTGATGGCAGATTGGAGCTCTTTATTTGTGCGCATCAGGAAGCGTAGAGAGTCAGGGGAGCTGGGAGATTTCTTCCACTGGTCGACTGCTATTCGGTGCCATACTCGGATAGACTTAACATGAGGGTCACGGTTAACGTTCCACTGACTCCTGGGTTGGCGGTTAGGGCGGCGGTGTTTTGGGACAGGGCGGAGGAGGTCAGTGCATTGTTTGGACAGATCAAGGTAGAGTTGGTCTGCGGTGGTGACAGTGTAACCCTGAAACTATTCAGCAATGGTAGTGATGAAGGCAGGTATGTTGGCAGGGGGTAGGCTGAGCCTAGGGCCCTTGGGTGGAACGGGTATTCTCACATACTGGAGGGTAGTGTGGATAGGGAAATGGTCACTGTGGGGGGAGTGGAGGATGCGGGTGGAGTGTGGGCGGTGAGGGTCAGAGTAGAGAGCTATGTAGTCAAGTTTCCCTCCCCCGATGTGGGTGGGTGATGGAGGGCAGAGAAGACGTACAGGGTCATCAGTGGTTTGTAGGTAGGGGACCCAGGAGTTACCCCGGGAGTTTGAGTGGGGCCCCTGGGAGCCGAGACTAGGGTGACGGGCATTGAGGTCCCCCACAAGGAGGGTGGGGGTGGAGGTGATATGGTGTGGTAGGATAGGTACAGTACGGGTGGAGGGAGGCACATAGACATTGACAATATTGAGGGACATACCTTTTAGTGTGATTGTGATGGCATGTGCGTCGGTGGTGTCGTCATCAAGGGGGACGTCGAGAGGTTGGTAGGGGACATCCTTCTTGACGTAGATCCGTAGTCCACGTGCATGGCTTCGTGGTAGTCCGTCGATGCGGAGAACAGGAGTGGATGGGCTCTCAACACATGTGTAGCCACTGAGCACATAGGTACCAGCAGCACACCGCGTTTCTTGGAGGCACAGCACGTCGACGTCTTCAGTGTAGACGTAGGTTTTGAGGGCACCAAACTTGCTTTGCAAGCCGTTTATGTTCCAGGTGAGTACCTGCAGTCCTGTAGCGTTGCTATCCATTGTGGTGTATTAGACTGATTACCCCTGACGTGGACGGATGGGCCTTAGGTGCCGGCATGTCGGTGGAGTATGGGTAGCCGGGGGTGGAGTCCTCAGGTCCAATAGGTAGCCCTGGTGGAGACAGCACAGACACAGGAGCAGGCGAGGCTTGAGGTGGGTAGACAGGTTGAGGCACCACGTGACGTAAAGATGAGGCAGGGCTTGGCTCGGGGGCCCCAGTACACACAACCTGTGAGCAGGGGGGGCTCACAGGGGGACTACCAGCTTGTGTCAAACCAAAAGAGGGGAGTGACTGGGTGGCAGCAAAGGGCAGGAGTTGGCGGTGTAGGTCGGAGATGGCGGTACAGAGTGTAACCAAGAGTTTCTCAACATGACTGGTAAATTCTTGGAAGAGGGACATGATCTGTGTCATGTCACTGGAGACGGGTTGTGGGGGGGCACTGGTGGCGGCACAAGGCTTGACAGCGTCAGGGTAGAGACGGGGTTGTGGGGGGGCACTGGTGGCGGCACAAGGCTTGACAGCGTCAGGGTAGAGACGGGGTTGTGGGGGGGCACTGGTGGCGGCACAAGGCTTGACTGCGTCAGAGTAGCGACGGGGTTGTGGGGGGGAACTGGTGGGAACACGAGGCTTGATAGCGTCAGAGTAGAGACGGGGAGGAGGCTCAGTAGTGGTTGAGTTAGGGAATGGTAGGTGCTGTTGTGGTGCAGCCTGGTGAAGCCAGGCAGGGGCAGGTGACCCAGTAGACTGAGGGGGGCGTTGTGGTAGACGCAGCCCTTGGGGAGGCCTCTCCCCTGGGACAGAAGGGCGACTGGGGCACTGCCGTGAGTCAGCATTGTGCCGGCCGCCACAGTTACAGCACCTGGGCTCAACTACATAGCCCACACCACCCCTATTAAGGTGGTCTTTGATTTTCTGGGCACAGGCGGCGGAGTTGTGGTTACGTGAGCAGAAGCGACATCTAGGACGATCACGTCGGCAGCAGGCAGTGAAGGTGTGACCCCAATGAGAGCAGATAACACAAAATGCAGGCCCAGGATGATAGGGCTCTGCATAAAGTGGTGGAAGGATTGGATGGGCTTCCACAGTGGTTGGACATACCCTTCCCTTCCACTTGACAATAACAGCAGCTTGTGGAGTGTGTCCCCGGTAATGTCGACGTATACTGAGTATATTAGAATTAAAGTCACGTGCATCTTCGATGTCAGCGTATAGGGGGAATCGTTTCACTAGGATGTGGCAACATTCATCAGCGTCTGCTGGAGGGGCCACTAGGACAACCCCGTCAAAGCCAACAGTACTAAGGGTTTTATAGACTTCAGGAGTCTGACACTTGATAAAGTTCCGGTTCTTACCTTGTCGGAATTGAATGTTGGGACCATGCTGTCTGCAGTACTTCATCATCCAATTAAACCGATCCTCGACAAATTTTAATGAGTCCTTGGGAAAGTGGAGATTCAGCTTACTTGTTTGTTTGGCAGAGGGCATGGTGATAGGGTCCATGGCATTGCTGTTTCCACTGTGGCTAGTGTTTCCCATAGAAACATTACCGTCACTGTCATAATCACTGGGGTCTGACTGTTGAAGGGTGTTGGATTCAGTCAAGACCTGCTGTGTTTTATTCCCAGTTGAATTCTTTCTGCTTCCTTCTGTGTGTGTCGTCCTTTTCTTCCTATCATTCATGATCTCATCACTGTCGCTTCCTTCACTTTTCTTCGCCTCCTCTTCTTTTCTTTCTTACTAATCACTTCTTGAAAATTGTCTATCACTTCTATTGTTGTTGGCCGCGGATTGTCTGCTTCTGATTCACTACTTGAAAGCCTCAGGTCGTCTTCTAAGTTGTTCAGTAGGGCAATCTTTTCTTCTTTAGCCAAAGCCTTCATAGGTTTCTGCCCACCACTCTCCCCAGGCATTGTGCAATGCTTGTGTTCGGTCACAGGCGAGATGGAGAGGCAACGACGTCACTACCACGTCATTCAACGTCACGCTCTTCGCACTGCGCCTGCGCAGATACGAAAATAACCGACCAGAGGGTCCAGGCAGGAAGTCCAGATATTTTATCTATAATATTGCCTAAGTCCAGCAACTATAAATTTCACAAGCGACACTGTGCTTATAACTGGGCTCCACTTTAGTTCTCTAAACAGACTGAAGGTAGTCGTCTCACTGGGTGTGCAAATGTTTAAAATGCGGCAGAGAACTGCTGGTTAGGAAGTTAGGTATGGTGAGGTAGATTTCATTGGTTAGCTTGGTTAAGCCAGATTCTGTTAGGTTTTGTGCATTGTCATATCGTTTTTATTACTCACTATCATCCAAAAAACATCTGTGGAAAAAATGAACGTAATCGAACACCTACTTCTGGTGTTAGCCGTCGCCTCCACCATTATCATTTGTTTGGTCACATTTTGTTTTTACCAATTTACGGGTCTATTGTTATTAATTAGTTACTTCCATCCCATCCAACATGAAGACCACGATGACAACAAACTTTTAACGGTTTCTTCACGTCTACCCTTTGCAGTGGAAACCAGCAACACTCAAAACCGAGTGACAGGCGCACCCGCCACTCTATCTGGGAATCACCCTCAGCAGTACCGGTCATCCTAATTCTGTTGGTTGTAGCACTTGTGAGTACGTTACCCCCCCTCACTATTATAATTTTCATAGATCTTCCTTTTTTCACACCTCAGTGACCCTGAGTTTTTACTGTTTCTTAATCAGTATCAATGTTCCCACAATGATAATGCTAGTGTCATTCCCTTAGATGTGGTAGATCGTATGTGTTACACCCCATTTACCCGTGGTGACACAATACTTCCTCATATCGATCCTGATGTCTTTCTACAAAACTCACTGGGTTACACCAACCCCAACTGTAACTATTGCTTTCTTGACTCTCCCGAGTTTAGTTCTAGTCTTCTACTACCTCATTCCTTCTGCTTGATTAGCCATAACATCAGCAGTATTTCCCTTCATCTAGATACCTTTTTAGATCAGTGTTTATCTTCTATTGCCCACAAATTTGATGTACTTGGTTTCTGTTAGACCAAACTCACTAACGATATTGAATATTTTCATAACATTCCTAATTATTATAGACACTGCGTCAACACGTCACGACACAGTGGTGGTGTCGCCATATATGTTGATATCAAGTATACCACTTCTGTAAGATATGATTTAAAGGATCAGGAGGAGTACATGGAGAGTGTTTTCATTGAATTTTATAACGACACACGAAATATCCTAGTAGGAGTAATCTACAGAAGACCCCATACTAATGTAAGGAATTTTCTTGATAAATTTATGGAGCTTATCCTATTATAAGTTCAGAGAGGAAACGTTGCTACATTACAGGAGATTTCAACCTCGATCTATTAAAATCAGAAACCGACACCTCAGTATCAGACTTTCTTGCTACCTGTCATTCTAAACTCTTCTTCAACACTATAACCAAACCCACTAGAGCAGTGGTTCTTAACCTTTTTACTACCACGCCCCCTCTAGGAATTGGTCCTTCCCTCCACGCCCCCCTTGCATCTATGAATAAAATTCCCTCCCAGATTTTAAAGAAAAATTAAAATTATTGTGTTTTTAGTCTTGTTATTGAGTATAAATTAGTGAGATACTTGACACTGCTTCTTAGCCACTAGATCTTGAATGCGTGGTTGAATGCCAGAGAGTGCACAACGTAAATCCCCTTCAACGTTCAGCCTGTTTCTGAAATTGGTCTTGACAGCAACGAGCTTGGAAAATGCAGCTTCACAAAGATACGTGGATCCGAACATAGTTAGAATCCGAAGAGCCTGATGTGAGATCAGAGGGTAAACAGGAAGGTACTTGACCCAGAACGTCTCAAGATCCAGTTCTTTGAAGTCTTCCTTAGCTGTGGAGTTGAACTTCAACTCAAGAAACTCCTCTTGCATTTCATCCGAAGTATCAGCTACTTTACATTGAAATGGGTTCCTGATGAATTTCCAGGCTTCACGCTTCTCATCTATCTCTGGGAAGTATCTGATGAATTCTGTTTTCAAGTCAGTTAGATGAGTGATTATTTGTTTCTTTAACTCAGAATCAAAGTTACCGTGAATGAGAGCAGAATCCAAGTTACTAAAACTGGTGGTATTTCCCTGCTGAATTCGACACTTCCAGAGATCGAGTTTGGCCATGAAGGTTCGAATGGTGTCGTGGTGCCTGATGATGTTGATGTTTTTCCCTTGTGGTTTAAGGATGAGAGCATTCAACGCTTCGAAGATGTCCACCAGGTAAGCTAGAGATAACTGAAAGCCTTAACTTGTCATGGAGATCTGCCTTCTGCTTCGAATCAAGAAATATTACTACTTCTTCTCGTAGTTCATAAAGCCGTCCAAGCATGTTCCCCTTTGATAGCCATCGTACGTTCGTGTGAAAAAGTAAGGTTTCATGTTCAGATTCCATATCCTTACACAGCAGTTTGAAGAGACGACTGTTTAAGGCTCCAGCTTTGATAAAGTTGACTACCTTGATAGCCACGTTCAGGACATCCTTCTTTTCAGCAGATAAAGTTCTGGATACTAAGGATTCACGATGAAGTATGCAGTGTGTACCTACAACAGACGGATTTTTTCTTTCACCATTGTAATGAATCCAGACTGCAGACGAAGCATGGCTGGAGCTCCATCAGTGCACACCCCTACCAGCGAGTCCCACGAAAGTTGGTTTTCCTGAAAGAAGTTTGATACATCATGAAAAATAGCTGCTGCTGCTGTACAACTTTCCATGGGGTGACAGAACAGCATTTCCTCTTTTACACTGTTGCCTGACACGAAACGAGCATACATCAGTAGCTGAGAACACTGGATGGCAAAAACAGGAGAATCTCTTACTTGGACGAGAATTTGATCTTTGGTGTCTTGAGACAATTCATCGATGCTTTCCTTGACTGTATCATTTGATAGTGAAATTTGGGAAAGCTTGTTTGCACTCTTTTTCCCCAGAACGAGTTCTGCTGCTGCTGCACGGAGTATGCTTGGTTTTATGAGAAACTCTCCGATGCTATGGCTCTTCTTGCTCTTTGCAATCAACATGGCGATCTCATAAGAAGCCTCAACAACCTTTGAAGTTTGTTGCCGAAATGCCAAACTGCCGTCCAACTTAACTTGCTTCAAGGAGTGTCTTTTTGTTTCAGAGAATGCCTTGGGCTTGTCAGCTAGAGCAGGATGTGTTGTCCTTAAGTGGCGTTCCAAGCGTGAGGGCCGCATTCCATCATTGCTCAGAGTCTTGTAACATATCACACACTGGAGGACCTCTGTGTCACCCTTTTGGAGAGACACGAATCCAAATCGAATATATTCAAGATACTTCCGCTTCTTTGCACTCATTGCGAATTATTTGATGTGCAGTGGACAACACAAATCTGTGAACAAAACACAAGGCAAGTGTAAGGTAAGATAAACCTCACCACGTGCTCATGAACACCACAACATCATGATAATCACAACCACATGATCAATAACAAACATATGATCGTAAAGTTCGTAAACACTACAAGTGACTACAATCATACATGATCATAAACACCACCATATCATTAACAAACATCACATGATCATAAACACCACATGATTATTAACAAACATCAATGATCACAACATGATCATAAGCACCACTACATGAGCATAAACACCACCACATAATTATTAAGTAAATATGAACACCACAACATTATAGTAAACACATCATGATCATAAACACATGATTATTAAGAAACAAATCAATGTCATCATAAATACAACTTTACCATAACCACCTGTTACCACCACATGATTTTAAGCACCACCAACTTCTGATAAAATACAAAAGGAATTCAAAACTTGCGAATAACAAACAGAGCAACACATGTGTGTTCACAATTCACCAATAAAGTTATGGCTGCTTACTATTTTTAGGTAAATATAACAACTGGGATAAAATATACCTCAACAGCTTTAACTGAATAAATGTGAGAGGAATTATTGCCACGGACGTGTGCAGAAGACTGGGAGAGAACGGGGCTCACCAGTCACCAACGAGCAGTATACAGGTCCAGGACGAGTTAACCCCCCCCCCCCATGGGTTTCGAGGGATAGGGAGGGGGGTCAATAAGTACAGAAAATGGTAGGCCCTAAGTAAAAAAAGTAGCCTATAGAAAACTAAAGTTATAAGGCGATACTTTTGCATTTTTTCATAAACTTCTCAATATTAGCCCACGCTCTTGTTAAGAGAATAAAAACTATAATTATAATTCGAGAAATTCCTACTTTTTCCCTGGGCTTGCGCCCCCCCCTGGAAATTAGTGACGCCCCCCAGGTTAAGAACCACTGCACTAGAGTAACTGCCACTTCTGCCACTGTGATAGATCATCTCTGGACGAACAACACTCCTAACAATCTTGCAAGTGGAATTATTTATAACAATATCTCAGATCACTTCCCAGTTTTTGCCATGTATAAAGCAGCCACAAGACCTGAAAGGTCTAGGAGAGTCTCAATACATTACAGAGACTACTGCACCGACAACATGCTCCTTTATGAAAACAACCTAATGAATGCTAACTGGGATCCTGTCTATGCCTCCGACAACCCTAACGTGAACAGCTGCAACTTCTCTTGCATCTTCAATGCTTGCTTTGATAAATGCTCAAGACTAAGTCAGTGAAAACTATATCCATTTTGAAACCCTATATCACAAGCGAAATTAAGATAATGATAAAAGAAAAACACAAACTCCAAAGGAAATTTGCAAAAAGACCCATGACTTTCGGTGATGCTAACCGAAGTATCAGAAATAGAGTAACTCAAGCAATTAGAAATGCCAAACATAGCTATTATACAAATAAGCTCCAGTCAGCATCAGGTGACAGTAAGAAAACCTGGAATATCATAAATTCTATTCAGAACAGGAACACTCAGCCTTCGGCCCCCCACTCAGCTTTTATGATAAATGAGTCAGTTGTAACGGAACCCTCCCTCATTGCCAATCACTTAAATGAATATTCTATTAATGTTGGCAAAAATCTTGCACAGAGCATCCCTGATCATCATGAAGAATTTAGAGCCCACCTGCAAAACAGACAGCAAAATGAGCTATTCTTATCCCCTGTCACAGCAGATGAATTACTGGTCATCATAAAAATGTCCAAAGATGCAGCAGCAGGCGAAGACAATATACCAATGAGTATCATTAAGAAAGTAGCCCACTTATTACTACCTGTTCTACACATTTGTAACTCCTCCTTCACGAGTGGTGTCTTTCCGGATAAACTGAAAATTGCTAAAGTTCACCCAGCATATAAAAAATCTGGGGACAAAAGTCTCTTCAAGAATTACCGCCCCATATCAGTCCTCCCAGCCTTGAGTAAGATACTGGAGAAACTAGCATGTAGTAGACTAAATTCCTTCTGAAATGCCAATAACATCTTTACAGACTCCCAGTTTGGATTTAGAGCTAGAAGGTCAACTGAGAGTGCTATGCTATCCTTTACTAATGACATCTTAAATTCCTTTGATGACAGTCAGATAACACAGTCGGTATATTCTTGGACCTCTCTAAGGCCTTCGATACTGTCGACCATACAATCCTCCTTTGAAAGCTTGAACATTACGGCGTTAGAGGCCTGTCCCGCAATTGGTTACCTCATCTGTCCAACAGGATGCAGTATCTAATATCTAATATACTATAGCGCTAGGCGTGTGTGTGTGTGTGTGTGTGTGTGTGTGTGTGTGTGTATGTGTGTGTGTGTGTCTGCTCTGGGCAGCCGAAACTGCACAATCGTTTTTCATAAAACTTGGTGGAAAAATCGCAAAAAATTCGTACAGTGGAACAAACCTTGTCCCATATCGATGGTTTCTTTAGGAAGCCATTACATAACCATTTTATTTACGCTGGAAAACGATGCAAGTCTACGGACTTGGAGCACCCAGCCCACGATTGCAGTTTTCATACGGCTCCCTCCTCCTCCCCCCACTTTTTTTCTTAGCCTACTTTTTTTTTATGTTGTTTGGATTAGTAAAGGAAGGAAGATGAGTAAATAGACTTTTAAATAAAGAAGGGGAAACAGAAAATAGTTCGAGATAACAGGTAGGGGGCAGCTGAGTTTCATCATGCGTCTGGATGCGCAGTTACCAAACGACCTTAGAGCTACAGTGTAAACTTATTCCTGTGGGTGGAAAAGGAGAAGAGATAAAAAGATAATAACAGGAATGCATGGAGAAGATGACTACAATAGACACAGGGTGAATATGGATAGTGAAACTGATAGGAGGTTGACAAAAATAGACAGATTCATACACGCACAAATAGACAATGGCAACTAATACGACAGACAGACAGCTGACTGACTGGTTCACATTAGTAAAGACAGGCTTACATTCAAACACCAAGCAGACGAACAGACAGTTCGGATGGCAATAGACAGGACGGATAGACTTGACACAGATTAGAAGGCATTTATAAACAAGAATAACACCAAATTGACCATAACTGCGTCAGTGAGGGCAGGAGGTCTTACATCCACCAGCGTAAATAATAAGACGCATTGAAAACTAACACCCTCGCGCGGAAAGAACATCGATGGTCGGTCAGTCATGTGAGACGGGCCTAAAACTGACTAACATAGATAATGACTATGATGACTTAACACAGGTGATGACTTAAGCAGATGGTGACTAATCTAACCAGAATCAAGGTAACTTCTCTTCATAATATAATTTATCTCGGAATGATCATTATTGATTCATAATCATTTTTTTTATTATTTTAACCTCTCCTTATGGCTAATATTTCTTGAACTAATTATTCTAACCTTTATTCTATTTCTTCTTATAATACATTAGATACTGTACGTCTCACGACCACGACCACGATTATAACAACCACGACCGTGATTATAACAACCTGGACCATGATTATAACAACCAGGACCATGATTATAACAACCAGGACCATGATTATAACAACCACGACCATGATTATAACAAACACGACTATGATTATAACAACCACAACCATAATTATAACAACCAGGAGATGATTATAACAACCAGGACCATGATTATAACAACCACGTCCATGATTATAACAACCACTACTATGATTAAAACAACCACGACCATGAATATAACAACTACGACCATGATTATAAGAACCAAGTCGATGATTATAACAACAACGACTATGATTATAACAACCTCAACCATGATTATAACAACCACGAATATTATTATAACAACCACGACCATGATTATAACAACCACGACCATGATTATAACAACAACGACTATGAATATACCAACCACGACCATGATTATAACAAGCACGACCATAATTATAACAAACACGACAATGATTATAACAACCACGAATATGATTATAACAACCACGACCATGATTCTAACACTCACGACCATGATTATAACAACAACGAATATGATTAAAACAACCACGACCATGATTATAACACTCACGGTCATGATTGTAACAACCACGACTATGATTATAATAACAACGACTATGATTATAACAAGCACGACCATGAATATAACAAACACGACCATGATTATAAAAACCACGACTATGATTATAACAATCACGACTATGATTATATCAACCACGACCATGATTATAACAACCACGACCATGATTATAACAGCCACGACTGTGATTATAACAACCCCGACAATGATTATAACAACCACGACCATGAATATAACAACCACAACTGTGATTATAACAACCACGACCATGATTATAACAACCACGACTGTGATTATAACAACCACGACCATGAATATAGTAACCACGACCATGATTATAACAAGCTCGACCATGAATATAACAAGAACGACCATAAATATAACAACCACGACCATGATTATAACAACCACGACCATGATTATAACAACCACGATCATGATTATACCACTCACGACCATAATTATAACAACCACGACTATGATTGTAACAACCACGACCATGATTATAACAACCACGACCATGATTATAACACCTGCGACCATGATTATAACAACGACGACTATGATTATAACAATGACGACCATTGTTATAGCAACCACTACTATGATTATAACAACCACGACCATGAATATAACATCCACGACCATGATTATAGCAACCACGACAACGATTATAACAACCACGACCATGATTATAACAACCACGACTATGATGATAACCACGACTATAATTATAAGAACCACGACATGATTACAACAACCACGACCATGATTATAACAACCAGAACCATGATTATAACAACCAGGACCATGATTATAACAACCAGGACCATGATTATAACAACCACGATCATGATTATAACAACCACGACCATGACTTTAACAAACACGACTATGATTATAACAACCACGACTATGATTATAACAACCAGGCCCATGATTATAACAACCACGATCATGATTATACACAACCACGACCATGATTATAAAAACACTACTATGATTATAACAACCACGACCATGAATATAACAACCACGACCATTATTATAACAACCACGACTATGACTATAACAATCACGACTCTGATTATAACAACCACGACCATGATTATAACAACAACGACCATAATTATAACAGCCCCAAATATGGTTATAGCAACCACGACAATGATTCTAACAACCACGATCATGATTATAACAACCACGACTATGATCAAAACGACGACTATGATTATAACAACCACGACCATGATTATAACAACCAGGACCATGATTATAACAACCAGGATCATGATTATAACAACCAGGACATGATTATAACAACCACGATCACGATTATAACAACCACGACCATGACTATAACAAACCCGACTATGTTTATAACAACCATGACCATGAAAAACAACCACGACTATGATCATAACCACGATTATGATCATAACCACGACTATGATTATAACAATCACGACTATGATTATAACAACCACGACCATGATTATATCAACCACGACCATGATTATAACAACCAAGACTCTCATTATAACAACGACGACCATGATTATAACAACGACGACTATGATTATAAACACCACGACCATGATTATAACAACCAGGATCAAGATTATAACAACCACGACCATGATTATAACAACCAAGACCATGATTATAACAACCATTACCATGATTATAACAACCACGACCATGAATATTAAAACCACGACCATGATTATAACAAGCACGCCCATGAATATAACAACCACGACTATGATTATAACAATCACGACCATGATTATAACAACCACAAATATGATTATAACAACCACAACCATGATTATAACACTCACGACCATGATTATAACAACAACGACTATAATTATAACAAGCACGACCATGAATATAACAACCACGACCATGATTATAACAACCACGACTATGATCATAACCACGACTATGATTATAACAACCACGACCATGATTACAACAACCAGGACCATGATTATAACAACCAGGACCATGATAAAACAACCAGGACCATGACTATAACAAACACGACTATGATTACAACAACCACGACTATGATTATAACAACCAGGACCACGATTATAACAACCACGATCATAATTATAACAACCACGACTATGATTATAACAACCAGGACCATGATTATAACAACCATGATCCTGATTATACACAACCACGACCATGATTATAACAACACTACTATGATTATAACATCCACGACCATGAATATAATGAATATAACAACCACGACCATAATTATAACAACCACGACTATGATTATAACAATCACGACTCTGATTATAACAATCACGACCATGATTATTACTACAACGACCATAATTATAACAACACCAAATATGGTTATTTCAACCACGACCATGATTATAACACTCATGACCATGATTATAACAACCACGACTAAGATTAGAACAACTTCGACTATGATCATAACCACGACTAGGATTATCACAACCACGAATATGATTATAACAAGCATGACCATGATTATAACACTCACGACCATGATTATAACAACCACGACAATGATTATAACAACCACGACCATGATTAAAACAACCACGACTATGATCATAACCACGACTATGATTATAACAACCACAACTATGATTATAACACACACGACCTTGATCATAACAACCAGGACCAAGATTATAACAACCAGGTCCATGATTATAACAACCACGACCATGATTATAACAACCAAGACCATGATTATAATAACGACGACTATGATTATAACAACCACGACCATTATTATAGCAACCACTACAATGATTATAACAACCACGACCATGAATATAACAACCACGACCATGATTAAAGCAACCACGACAATGATTATAACAACCACGACCATGATTATAACAACCACGAGTATGATCATAACGACGACTATGATTATAGCAACCACGACCATGATTATAACAACCAGGACCATGATTATAACAACCAGGACCATGATTATAACAACCAGGACCATGATTATAACAACCTCGATCACTATTATAACAACCACGACCATGACTATAACAAACACGACTATGATTATAACAACCACGACTATGATTATAACAACCAGGACCATGATTATAACAACCACGATCATGATTATACACAACCACGACCATGATTATAACAACACTACTATGATTATAACAACCTACGACCATGAATATAACAACCACGACCATGATTATAACTACCATGACCATGATTATAACAACCACGACTATGATCATAACCACGATTATGATCATAACCACGACTATGATTATAACAATAACGACTATGATTATAACAACCACGACCATGATTATATCAATCACGACCATGATTATAAAAACCAGGATCAAGATTATAACAACCACGACCATGATTATAACAACCAAGACCATGATTATAACAACCACGAATATGATTATAACAACCACATCCATGATTATAACACTCACGACCATGATTATAACAACAACGACTATCATTATAACAAGCACGACCATGAATATAACAACCACGACCATGATTATAACAACCACGACTATGATCATAACCACGACTATGATTATAACAACCACGACCCTGATTACAACAACCACGACCATGATTATAACAACGAGGACCATGATTATAACAACCAGGACCATGATTAAAGCAACCATGACCATGAATTTAACAACCACGACCATGATTATAACAACCACGACTATGATCATAACCACGACTATGATTATAACAACCACGACCCTGATTACAACAACCGTGACCATGATTATAACACTCACGACCATGATTATAACAACCACGACTATGATTATAACAACCACAACTATGATTATAACACACACGACCTTGATTATTACAACCAGGACCATGATTATAACAACCAGGTCCATGATTATAACAACCACGACCATGATTATAACAACCACAACCATGATTATAACAACGACGACTATGATTATAACAACCACGACCATGATTATAGCAACCACTACTATGATTATAACAACCACGACCATGAATATAACAACCACGAGCATGATTAAAGCAACCACGACAATGATTATAACAACCACGACCATGATTATAACAACCACGACTATGATCATAACGACGACTATGATTATAACAACCACGACCATGATTATAACAAGCAGAACCTTGATTATAACAACCACGACCATGATTATAACAAGCAGAACCTTGATTATAACAACCATGACCATGATTATAACAACCACGACTATGATCATAACCACGATTATGATCATAACCACGACTATGATTATAACAATCACGACTATGATTATAACCACCACGACCATGATTATATCAACCACGACCATGATTATAACAACCACGACTGTCATTATAACAACGACGACCATGATTATAACAACGACGACTATGATTTTAAACACCACGACCATGATTATAACAACGAGGATCAAGATTATAACAACCACGACCATGATTATAATAACGAAGACCATGATTATAACAACCACTACCATGATTATAACAACCACGACCATGAATATAACAACCACGACCATGATTATAACAAGCACGACCATGAATATAACAACCACGACTATGATTATAACAATCACGACCATGATTATAACAACCATGAATATGATGATAACAACCACAACCATGATTATAACACTCACGACCATGATTATAACAACAACGACTATCATTATAACAAGCACGACCATGAATATAACAACCACGACCATGATTACAACAACCACGACTATGATTATACAACCGCGACCATGATTATAACAACCACGACTATGATTATAACAAGCACGACCATGAATATAACAACCACGACCATGAATATTACAACCACAAAATGATTATAACAATCAGGACTATGATTATAACAAGCACGACCATAATTATAACAACCTCGGCCATGATTATAAGAACTGCGACAATGATTATAACAAGGACGACACTAAATATAACAACCACGACCATAATTATAACAACCACGACAATGAATATAACAATCACGACACTGAATATAACAACCACGCCCATGATTATAACAACAACGACCATGATTATAACAACCACGAATATGATTATAACAACCACGACCATGATTATAACACTCAGGACCATGATTATCCGCGACTAAGATTATAACAACCACAACTATGATCATAACCACGACTATGATTATCACAACCACGAATATGATTATAACAACCGAGACCATGATTATAACACTCACGACCATGATTATATCAACCACGACAATGATTATAACAACCACGACCATGATTAAAACAGCGACGACTATGATTATAACAACCACGACCATGATTATACAAACCACGACCATGATTATAACAACCACGACCATGATTATAGCAAACACGACACTGATTATAACAACCACGACCATGATTATAACAACCACGACCATGATTATAACAACAACGACCATGATTATAACAACCACGACCATGATTATAACAACCACGACCATGATTATAACAACAACGACCATGATTATAACAACCACGACTATGATTATAACAACCACGACCATGATAATAACAACCACGACCAAGAATATATCAACCACGTATATGATTATAACAACCGCAACCATGATTATAACAACCACGAATATCATTATGACAACCACGACCATGATTACAACAACCACGAACATGTGTATAACAACCACGACTATGAATATAACAACCACGACCATGATTACAACAACCACGACATTGATTATAACACCCACGAACATGATTATAACAACCACGACTATGATTATAACACCCACAACCATGATTATAACAACACCCACAACAATGATTATAACAACCACAACTATAATTATAACAACCACGACCATGATTATAACAACCACAACTATGATCATAAAACCACGACCATGATTATAACAACAACGACCATGATTATAACAACCAGGACCATGATTATAATAACCAGGACCATGATTATAACAACCAGGACCATGATTATAACAACCTCGACCATGACTATAACAACCACGTCTATGATTATAACAACCGCAACCATGATTATAACAACCACGAATATCATTATGACAACCACGACCATGATTATAACAACCACGACCATGAGTATAACAACCACGACTATGAATATAACAACCACGATAATGATTATAACAACCACGACAATGATTATAACACCCACGAACATGACTATAACAACCACGACTATGATTATAACACCCACAACCATGATTATAACAACACCCACAACAATAATTATAACAACCACAACTACGATTATAACAACCACGACCATGATTATAACAACCACGACTATGATTATAAAGCCACGACCATGACTATAACAACCACAACCATGATTATAACAGCCAGGACCATGATTATAGCAACCAGGACCATGATTAAAACAATCACGACCATGAATATAACAACCACTACTATGATTAAAACAACCACAACCATGAATATAACAACCACGAATATCATTATAACAACTACGACCATGATTATAACAACCACGACCATGAGTACAACAACCACTACTATGAATATTACAACCACGACCATGATTATAACAGCCACGACGATGATTATAACAACCAGGACCATGATTACAACAACCAGGACCATGATTATAACAACTACGATTATGATTATAACAACCACGGCCATGATTATAACAACTACGACTATGATTATAACATGCACGACCATGAATATAACAAAAACGACCATAATTATAACAACCACGACTATGATTATAACAATCACGACTCTGATTATAACAACCACGACCATGATTATAACAACAACGACCATAATTATAACAACCAAAAATATGATTATATCAACCACGACCATGATTATAACACTAATGACCATGATTATAACAACCACGACTAAGATTATAACAACCACGACTATGATCATAACCACGACAATGATTATCACAACCACGAATATGATTATAACAACCGTGACCATGATCATAACACTCACGACCATGATTATAACAAGCACAACTATGATTATAACACACACGACCATGATTATAACAACCAGGACCATGATTATAACAACCATGTCCATGATTATAACAACCACGACCATGATTATAACAACCACGACCATGATTATAACAAGGACGACTATGATTATAACAACCACGACCATGATTATAACAACCACTACTATGATTATAACAACCACGACCATGAATATAACAACCACGACCATGATTATAACAACCACGACAATGATTATAACAACCACGACTATGATTATAACAACCACGACCATGATTACAACAACCACGACCATGATTATAACAACCACGACCATGATTATAACAACCAGGACCATGATTATAACAACCAGGACCATGATTATAACAACCACGACCATGACCAGAACAAACACGACTATGATTATAACAACCACGACTATGATTATAACAACCACGACCATGATTATAACAACCACGATCATGATTATACACAACCACGCCCATGATTATAACAACCACTACTATGATTATAACAACCACGACCATGAATATAACAACCACAACCATGATTATAACGACCAAGACCATGAGTATAACAACCACGACTATGAATATACTAACTACGACCAAGATTATAACAACCACGATTATGATTATTACAACTACGGCCGTGATTATAATAACTATGACTATGATTATAACAAGCACGACCATGAATATAACAACCCCGACCATAATTATAACAACCACGACTATGATTATAACAATCACGACTCTCATTATAACAACCACGTCCATGATTAAAACAACCACGACTATGATCATAACCACGACTATGAATATAACAACCACGACTATGATTATAACACCCACCACCATGATTATAACAACCAGGACCATAAATATAACAACCAGGTCCATGATTATAACAACCACAACCATGATTATAACAACCACGACCATGATTATAACAACGACGACTATGATTATAACAACCACGACCATGATTATAACAACCAGGACTATGATTATAACAACCACGACCATAATTATACACAACCACGACCATGATTATAACAACCACTACTATGATTATAACAACCACGACCATGAATATAACAACCACGACCATGATTATAGCAACCACGACAATGATTATAACAACCTCGACCATGATTACAACAACCACGACCATGATTATACAACCACGACCATGATTATAACAACCAGGACCATGATTATAACAACCAGGACCATGATTATAACAACCAGGACCATGATTATAACAACCACGATCATGATGATAACAAGCACGACCATGTCTATAACAAACACGACAATGAATATAACAACCACGAATATGATTATAACAACCAGGACAATGATTATAACAACCACGATCATGATTATACACAACCACGACAATGATTACAACAACACTACTATGATTATAACAACCACGACTAAGATCATAACCACGACTATGGTTATAACAAACACGACCATGATTACAACAACCACGACCATGATTATACAACCACGACCATGATTATAACAACCAGGACCATGATTATAACAACCAGGACCATGATTATAACATCCACGATCATGATTATAACAACCACGACCATGACTATAACAAACACGACTATGATTATACCAACCATGACCATGATTATAACAACCAAGACTATGATCATAATCACGACTATAATTATAACAATCACGACTATGATTATAACAACCACGACCATGATTATATCAACCACGACCATGATTACAACAACCACGACTGTGATTATAACAACCACGACCATGATTATAAAAACAACGACTATGATTATAAATACCACGACCATGATTATAACAACCAGGATCATGATTATAACAACCACGACCATGATTATTACAACCAAGACCATGATTATAACAACCACTACTATGATTATAACAACCACGACCATGAATATAACAACCTCGACCATGATTATAACAACCATTACTATGATTATAACAACCACGATTATGATTATAACAACCACGACTATGATTATAACAATCACGACTCTCATTATAACAACCGCGACCATGATTATAACAACCACGACTATGATTATAACAAGCACGACCATTAATATAACTACAACGACCATGATTATAACAACCGCGATTATGAATATAACAATCACGGCCATGATTATAAGAACAACGACTATGATTATAACAGCACGACCATGAATATAACAACCACGACCATAATTATAACAACCACGACTATGATTATAACAATCATGACTCTGATTATAACAACCAAGACCATGATTATAACAACAACGACCATGATTATAACAACCACGAATATGATTATAACAACCACGACCATGATTATAACACTCATGACCATGATTAACCAAAACTAAGATTATAACAACCACGACTATGATCATAACCACGACTATGATTATAACAACCGAGACCATGATTATAACACTCACGACCATGATTATAACAACCACGACAATGATTATAACAACCACGACGATGATTATAACAGCGACGACTATGATTATAACGACAACGACAATAATTATATCAACCATGACCATTATTATAACAACCACGACCATGATTATAACAAGCACGACCATAATTATAACAACCACGACAATGAATATAACAACCACGAATATGATTATTACAACAATGACCTTGATTCTAACACTCACGACCATGATTATAACAACAACGACCATGATTATAACAACCAAGACCATGATTATAACACCTGCGACCATGATTATAACAACCACGACCATGAGTATAACAACCACGACTATGAATATAACAACCACGACCATGATTATAACAACCACGACAATGATTATAACACCCATGAACATGATTATAACAACCACGACTATGATTTTAACACCCACAACCATGATTATTTCAGCACCCACAACAATGATTATAACAACCACAACTATGATTATAACAACCACGACCATGATTATAACAACCACGACCATGATTAAAACAACCAGGACCATGATTATAACAACCAGGACCATGATTATAACAAAAACGACTATGATCATAACCACGACTATGATTATAACAATCACGACTATGATTATATCAACCACGACAATGATTATATCAACCACGACCATGATTATAACAACCACGACTGTGATTATAACAATCACGACCATGATTATAACAACAACGACTATGATTATAAACAATACGATCATGATTATAACAACCAGGATCATGATTATAACAACCACGACCATGATTATAACAACCAAGACCATGATTATAACAACCACTACTATGATTATATCAACCACGACCATGATTATAACAACCACGACTTTGATTATAACAACCACGACCATGATTATAAAAACAACGACTATGATTATAAATACCACGACCATGATTATAACAACAAGGATCATGATTATAACAACCACGACCATGATTATAACATCCAAGACCATGATTATAACAACAACTACTATGATTATAACAACCACGACCATGAATATAACAACCTCGACCATGATTATAACAACCATTACCATGATTATAACAACCACGATTAAAATTATAACAACCACGACTATGATTATAACAATCACGACTCTCATTATAACAACCGCGACCATGATTATAACAACCACGACTATGATTATAACAAGCACGACCATGAATATAAAACCACGATTATGAATATTACAACCACAAAATGATTATAACAATCACGACTATGATTATGACAACCACGACCATAATTATAACTACAACGACCATGATTATAACAACCACGATTATGATTATAACAATCACGGCCATGATTATAAGAACTACGACTATGATTATAACAGCACGACCATGAATATAACAACCACGACCATAATTATAACAACCACGACTATGATTATAACAACCACGAATATGATTATAACAACCACAACCTTGATTATAACACTCACGACCATGATTATAACGACAACGACTATCATTATAACAAGCATGACCATGAATATAACAACCACGACCAGGATTATAACAACCACGACTATGATTATAACAACCACGACCATGATTATAACAACCACGACTCTGATTATAACAACCACGACCATGATTATAACAACCACGACTATGATTATAACAAGCACGACCATGAATATAACAACCACGACCATGAATATAACAACCACAAAATGATTATAACAATCACGAAAGTGATTAAAAGACCACGACCATAATTATAACAACCACGACCATGATTATAACAACCACGACTATGATTATACCAACCACGACCATGATTATAACAACTATGATTATGATTATAACAACCACGACCATGAATATACAACCACGACCATAATTATAACAACCACGACTATGATTATAACAATCACGACTCTGATTATAACAACCACGACCATGATTATAACAACAACAACCATGATTATAACAACTACGAATATGATTATAACATCCACAACTATGATTATAACAAACACAACTATGATTATAACAACCACGACCATGATTATAACAACCACGACTATGATCATAACCACGACTATGATTATAACAACCACGACCATGAATACAACAACCGCGACCATGATTATAACAACCAGGACCATGGTTATAACAACCACGATCATGATTATAACAACCACGACCATGACTATAACAAACACGACTATGATTATAACAACCACGACTATGATTATAACAACCAGGACCATGAATATAACAACCATGATCATAATTTTACACATCCACGACCATGATTATAAAAACCACTACTATGAGTATAACAAACACGAAAATGAATAAAACAACCACGACCATGATTATAACAACCACGACAATGAATATAACAACCACGACCATGATTATAACAACCACGACCATGACTATAACAAACGACTATGATTATAACAACCACGACTATGATTATAACAACCAGGACCATGATTATAACAACCACGATCATGATTATAACAACCACGACCATGACTATAACAAACACGACTATGATTATAACAACCACGACTATGATTATAACAACCGGGACCATGATTATAACAACCACGATCATAATTTTACACAATCACGACCATGATTATAACAACCACGACTATGATTATAACAATCACGACTATGATTATAACAACCACGTCCATGATTATAAGAACCAGGATCATGATTATAACACTCACGACCATGATTATAACGACAACGACTATCATTATAACAAGCATAACCATGAATATAACAACCACGAACAGGATTATAACAACCACGACTATGATTATAACAACCACGACCATGATTATAACAACCACGACTATGATTATAACAACCGCGACCATGATTATAACAACCACGACTATTATTATAACAAGCACGTCCATGAATACAACAACCACGACCATGATTATAACAACAACGACTATGATTATAACAACCGCGACCATAATTATAACTAACATGACAATGATTATAACAACCACGACTATGATTATAATTATCACTACTCACATTATAACAACCACGACCGTAATTATAACAACCGTGACTATGATTATAACAATCATGACTCTGATTATTACAACCACGACCATGATTATAACAACAACGACCATGATTATAACAACTACGAATATGATTATAACAACCAGGACCATGATTATAACACTCACGACCATGATTATAACAACCATGACAATGATTATAACAACCACGAACATGATTAAAACAGCGACGACTATGATTATAACAACCATGACCATGATTATAACTTCCAGGACTATGATTAAAACAGCCACGACCATGATTATAGCAACCACGACAATGATTATAACAACTACGACCATGATTATAACAACCACGACCATTATTACAACAACCACGACCATGATTATAACAACCACGACCATGATTATAACAACTACGACCATGATTATAACAACCACTACTATGATTATAACAACCACGACCATGAATATAACAACCACGACCATGATTATAACAACCATTACCATGAATATAACAACCACGATTATGATTATAACAATCACGACCATGATTATAACAACCACGACTGTGATTATAACAACTACGACCATGATTATAACAACCACTACTATGATTATAACAACAACGACAATGATTATAACAACCACGACCACGATTATAACAACCACGACCATGAGTATAACAACCACGACTATGAATATAACAACCACGACCATGATTATAACAACCACGGCTATGATTATAACACCCACAACCATGATTATAACAACACCCACAACAATGATTATAACAACCACAACTATGATTATAACAACCACGACCATAAATATAAAAACCACAACTATGATTATAAAACTACGACCATGATTATAACAACCACGACCATGATTATAACAACCAGGACCATGATTATAACAACCAGGACCATGATTATAACAACCAGAACGATGATTATAACAAAAACGACTATGATTATAACAACCACGACCATGATTATAACAACCACGACCATGCTTATAACAAACAGGACCATGATTATAACAACCAAGACCGTGAATATAACAAAAACGACTATGATTATAACAACCACAACCATGATTATAGCAACCAGGACCATGATTATAACAACCAAGACCATGATTATAACAATCACGACCATGATTAAAACAACCACTACTATGATTATAACAACCACGACCATGAATATAACAACCACGTTCATGATCATACACAACCACGACAATGATTATAGCAACCACTACAATGATTATAACAACCACGACCATGCATATAACAACCACGAATATCATTATAACAACCACGACCATGATTATAACAACCACGAACATGAGTATAACAACCACTACTATGAATATTACAACCACGACCATGATTATAACAGCCACTACCATGATTATAACAACCAGGACCATGATTACAACAGCCAGGACCATGATTATAACAACCACGATTATGATTATAACAACCACGGCCATGATTAAAACAACTACGACTATGATTATAACAACCAAGACCATGAATATAACAACCACGACCATAATTATAACAACCACGACTATGATTATAACAATCAAGACTCTGATTATAACAACCACGACCATGATTATAACAACAACGACCATGATTATAACAACCACGAATATGATTATAACAACCACGACCATGATTATAACACTCATGACCATGATTATAACAACCACGACTAAGATTATAACAACCACGACTATGATAATAACCACGACTATAATTAACACAATCACGACTATGATTGTAACAACCACGATCATGATTATAACAACCAGGATCATGATTATAGCAACCACGACCATGATTATACACAACCACGACCATGATTATAACAGCCACTACTATGCTTATAACAACCACGATCATGAATATAACAACCACGACCATGATTATGGCAACCACAACATGATTATAACAACCACGACCATGATTAAAACAGCCACGACTATGATCATAACCGCAACTATGATTATAACAACCACGACTATGATTATAACAACCACGACCATGATTATAACACTCACGACCATGATTATAACAACCACGACAATGATTATAACAACCACGACCATGATTAAAACAACCACGACTATGATCATAACCACAACTATGATTATAACAACCACGACTATGATTATAACAACCACGACCATGATTATAACAACCAGGATCATGATTTTAGCAACAACGACTTTGATTATACACAACCACGACCATGATTATAACAGCCACTACTATGCTTATAACAACCACGACCATGAATTTAACAACCACGAGTATGATCATAACAACCAGGACCATGATTATAACAACCACGGTAATGATTATACACAACCACGACCATGATTATAACAACCACAACTTTGATTATAACAACCACGACCATGAATATAACAACCATGACCATGATTATAACAACCACGACTATGATTATAACAACCAGGACCATGATTATAACAACCACGATCATGATTATACACAACCACGACCATGATTATACCAACCACACTATGATTATAACAATCATGACTATGATTATAACAACCAAGACCATGATTACATCAACCACGACCATGATTATAACAACCACGACTGTGATTATAACAACCACGACCATGATTACATCAACCACGACCATGATTATAACAACCACGACTGTGATTATAACAACCGCGACCATGATTACAGCAACGACGACTATGATTATAAACACCACGACCATGATTATAACAACGAGGATCATGATTATAACAACCACGACCATGAATATAACAACCACGACCATGATTATAACAACCATTACCATGATTATAACAACCACGATTATGATTACAGCTATCACGACTATGATTATAACAACCACGAATATGTTTATTACAACCACGACTCTGATTATAACAACCACGACCATGATTATAACAACAACGACCATGATTATAACAACCACGAATATGATTATAACAACCACGACCATGATTATAACACTCTTGACCATGATTATAACAACCACGACTAAGATTATAACAACCACGACTATGATCATAACCACGACTATGATTAACACAACCACGACTATGATTATAACAACCACGATCATGATTATAACAACCAGGATCATGATTATAGCAACCACGACCATGATTATACACAACCACGACCATGATTATAACAGCCACTACTATGCTTATAACAACCACGACCATGAATATAACAACCACGAGTATGATCATAACAACCAGGACCATGATTATAACAACCACGATCATGATTATAACAACCACAACTTTGATTATAACAACCACGACCATGAATATAACAACCACGACCATGATTATAACAACCATGACCATGATTATAACAACCACCACTATGATTATAACAACCAGGACCATGATTATAACAACCACGATCATGATTATACACAACCACGACCATGAATATAACAACCACACTATGATTATAAAAATCAAGACTATGATTATAACAACCACGACCATGATTACATCAACCACGACCATGATTATAACAACCACGACTGTGATTATAACAACCACGACCATGATTATAGGAACGACGACTATGATTATAAACACCACGACCATGATTATAACAACAAGGATCATGATTATAACAACCACGACCATGAATATAACAACCGCGACCATGATTATAACAACCATTACCATGATTATAACAACCACGAATATGATTATAACAACCACAACCTTGATTATAACACTCACGACCATGATTATAACAACAACGACTATCATTATAATAAGCATGACCATGAATATAACAACCACGACCATTATTATAACAACCACGACTATGATTATAACAACCACGACCATGATTATAACAACCACGACTATGATTATAACAACCACGACCATTATAACAACCACGACCATGATTATAACAAGCACGACCATGAATATAACAACCGCGACCATGATTATAACAACCACGACTATGATTATAACAAGCACGACCATGAATATAACAACCACGACCATGATTATAACAACCACGACTATGATTATAACAACCGCGACCATAATTATAACTAACAAGACAATGATTATAACAACCACGACTATGATTATAACCATCACGACTCTGATTATAACAACCACAACCGTGATTATAACAACCAAGACTATGATTATAACAATCGCGACTCTGATTATAACAAACACGACCATGATTATAACAACAACGACCTTGATTATAACAACCACGAATATGATTATAACAACCACGACCATGATTATAACACTCACGACCATGATTATAACAACCATGACAATGATTATAACAACCACGAACATGATTAAAACAGCGACGACTATAATTATAACAACCATGACCATAATTATAACATCCAGGACTATAATTAAAACAACCACGACCATGATTATAGCAACCACGACAATGATTATAACAACCACGACCATGATTATAACAACCACGACCATGATTACAACAACCACGACCATGATTATAACAACCACGACCATGATTATAACAACTACGACCATGATTATAACAACCACTACTATGATTATAACAACCACGACCATGAATATAACAACCACGACCATGATTATAACAACCATTACCATGAATACAACAACCACGATTATGATTATAACTATCACAGCCATGATTATAACATCCACGACCATGATTATAACAACTACGACCATGATTATAACAACCACTACTATGATTATAAAAACCACGACAATGATTATACAACCACGACCATGATTATAACAACCACGACCATGAGTATAACAACCACGCCTTTGAATATAACAACCACGACCATGATTATAACAACCACGACAATGATTATAACACCCACGAACATGATTATAACTACCACGACTATGATTATAACACCCACAACCATGATTATAACAACACCCACAACAATGATTATAACAACCACAACTATGATTATAACAACCACGACCATAAATATAAAAACCACAACTATGATTATAAAACTACGACCATGATTATAACAACCACGACCATGATTATAACAACGAGGACCATGATTATAACAACCAGGACCATGATTATAACAACCAGAACCATGATTATAACAAAAACGACTATGATTATAACAACCACGACCATGATTATAACACTCTTGACCATGATTATAACAACCACGACTAAGATTATAACAACCACGACTATGATCATAACCACGACTATGATTAACACAACCACGACTATGATTATAACAACCACGATCATGATTATAACAACCAGGATCATGATTATAGCAACCACGACCATGATTATACACAACCACGACCATGATTATAACAGCCACTACTATGCTTATAACAACCACGACCATGATTATAACAACGAGGACCATGATTATAACAACCACGACCATGATTATAACAACAACGACCATGATTATAACAACCACGAATATGATTATAACAACCACGACCATGATTATAACACTCTTGACCATGATTATAACAACCACGACTAAGATTATAACAACCACGACTATGATCATAACCACGACTATGATTAACACAACCACGACTATGATTATAACAACCACGATCATGATTATAACAACCAGGATCATGATTATAGCAACCACGACCATGATTATACACAACCACGACCATGATTATAACAGCCACTACTATGCTTATAACAACCACGACCATGAATTTAACAACCACGAGTATGATCATAACAACCAGGACCATGATTATAACAACCACGATCATGATTATAACAACCACAACTTTGATTATAACAACCACGACCATGAATATAACAACCACGACCATGATTATAACAACCATGACCATGATTATAACAATCACCACTATGATTATAACAACCAGGACCATGATTATAACAACCACGATCATGATTATACACAACCACGACCATGAATATAACAACCACACTATGATTATAAAAATCAAGACTATGATTATAACAACCACGACCATGATTACATCAACCACGACCATGATTATAACTACCACGACTGTGATTATAACAACCACGACCATGATTATAGCAACGACGACTATGATTATAAACACCACGACCATGATTATAACAACAAGGATCATGATTATAACAACCACGACCATGAATATAACAACCGCGACCATGATTATAACAACCATTACCATCATTATAACAACCACGAATATGATTATAACAACCACAACCTTGATTATAACACTCACGACCATGATTATAACAACAACGACTATCATTATAATAAGCATGACCATGAATATAACAACCACGACCATTATTATAACAACCACGACTATGATTATAACAACCGCGACCATGATTATAACAACCACGACCATGATTATAACAAGCACGACCATGAATATAACAACCGCGACCATGATTATAACAACCACGACTATGATTATAAATAAGCACGACCATGAATATAACAACCGGCGACCATGATTATAACAACCGACTATGGCTATAACAAGCACGACCATGAATATAACAAATCCACGACCTTACGATTATAACAAATTCACGACAAGGATTATAACAACCGCGAATTACAATTATAACTAACAAGGACAATGATTATAATAACCAATGACTATGATTATAACTTAACGGACTGATTATAACAACCACAACCGTGATTATAACAACCAAGACTATGATTATAACAATCGCGACTCTGATTATAACAAACACGACCATGATTATAACAACAACGACCATGATTATAACAACCACGAATATGATTATAACAACCACGACCATGATTATAACACTCACGACCATGATTATAACAACCATGACAATGATTATAACAACCACGAACATGATTAAAACAGCGACGACTATAATTATAACAACCATGACCATAATTATAACATCCAGGACTATAATTAAAACAACCACGACCATGATTATAGCAACCACGACAATGATTATAACAACCACGACCATGATTATAACAACCACGACCATGATTACAACAACCACGACCATGATTATAACAACCACGACCATGATTATAACAACTACGACCATGATTATAACAACCACTACTATGATTATAACAACCACGACCATGAATATAACAACCACGACCATGATTATAACAACCATTACCATGAATACAACAACCACGATTATGATTATAACTATCACAGCCATGATTATAACATCCACGACCATGATTATAACAACTACGACCATGATTATAACAACCACTACTATGATTATAAAAACCACGACAATGATTATACAACCACGACCATGATTATAACAACCACGACCATGAGTATAACAACCACGCCTTTGAATATAACAACCACGACCATGATTATAACAACCACGACAATGATTATAACACCCACGAACATGATTATAACTACCACGACTATGATTATAACACCCACAACCATGATTATAACAACACCCAGCAACAGTTATAACAACCACAACTATGATTATAACAACCACGACCATAAATATAAAAACCACAACTATGATTATAAAACTACGACCATGCACGACCATGATTATAACAAGGACCATAACAACCACGACCATGATTATAACAACAACGACCATGATTATAACAACCACGAATATGATTATAACAACCACGACCATGATTATAACACTCTTGACCATGATTATAACAACCACGACTAAGATTATAACAACCACGACTATGATCATAACCACGACTATGATTAACACAACCACGACTATGATTATAACAACCACGATCATGATTATAACAACCAGGATCATGATTATAGCAACCACGACCATGATTATACACAACCACGACCATGATTATAACAGCCACTACTATGCTTATAACAACCACGACCATGATTATAACAACGAGGACCATGATTATAACAACCACGACCATGATTATAACAACAACGACCATGATTATAACAACCACGAATATGATTATAACAACCACGACCATGATTATAACACTCTTGACCATGATTATAACAACCACGACTAAGATTATAACAACCACGACTATGATCATAACCACGACTATGATTAACACAACCACGACTATGATTATAACAACCACGATCATGATTATAACAACCAGGATCATGATTATAGCAACCACGACCATGATTATACACAACCACGACCATGATTATAACAGCCACTACTATGCTTATAACAACCACGACCATGAATATAACAACCACGAGTATGATCATAACAACCAGGACCATGATTATAACAACCACGATCATGATTATAACAACCACAACTTTGATTATAACAACCACGACCATGAATATAACAACCACGACCATGATTATAACAACCATGACCATGATTATAACAACCACCACTATGATTATAACAACCAGGACCATGATTATAACAACCACGATCATGATTATACACAACCACGACCATGAATATAACAACCACACTATGATTATAAAAATCAAGACTATGATTATAACAACCACGACCATGATTACATCAACCACGACCATGATTATAACAACCACGACTGTGATTATAACAACCACGACCATGATTATAGGAACGACGACTATGATTATAAACACCACGACCATGATTATAACAACAAGGATCATGATTATAACAACCACGACCATGAATATAACAACCGCGACCATGATTATAACAACCATTACCATGATTATAACAACCACGAATATGATTATAACAACCACAACCTTGATTATAACACTCACGACCATGATTATAACAACAACGACTATCATTATAATAAGCATGACCATGAATATAACAACCACGACCATTATTATAACAACCACGACTATGATTATAACAACCACGACCATGATTATAACAACCACGACTATGATTATAACAACCGCGACCATGATTATAACAACCACGACCATGATTATAACAAGCACGACCATGAATATAACAACCGCGACCATGATTATAACAACCACGACTAGTTATAACAAGCACGACCATGAATATAACAACCACGACCATGATTATAACAACCACGACTATGATTATAACAACCGACCATAATTATAATAACAAGACAATGATTATAACAACCACGACTATGATTATAACCATCACGACTCTATTCCAACCACAGTATTATAACAACCAAGACTATGATTATAACAATCGCGACTCTGATTATAACAAACACGACCATGATTATAACAACAACGACCTTGATTATAACAACCACGAATATGATTATAACAACCACGACCATGATTATAACACTCACGACCATGATTATAACAACCATGACAATGATTATAACAACCACGAACATGATTAAAACAGCGACGACTATAATTATAACAACCATGACCATAATTATAACATCCAGGACTATAATTAAAACAACCACGACCATGATTATAGCAACCACGACAATGATTATAACAACCACGACCATGATTATAACAACCACGACCATGATTACAACAACCACGACCATGATTATAACAACCACGACCATGATTATAACAACTACGACCATGATTATAACAACCACTACTATGATTATAACAACCACGACCATGAATATAACAACCACGACCATGATTATAACAACCATTACCATGAATACAACAACCACGATTATGATTATAACTATCACAGCCATGATTATAACATCCACGACCATGATTATAACAACTACGACCATGATTATAACAACCACTACTATGATTATAAAAACCACGACAATGATTATACAACCACGACCATGATTATAACAACCACGACCATGAGTATAACAACCACGCCTTTGAATATAACAACCACGACCATGATTATAACAACCACGACAATGATTATAACACCCACGAACATGATTATAACTACCACGACTATGATTATAACACCCACAACCATGATTATAACACCCACAACAATGATTATAACAACCACAACTATGATTATAACAACCACGACCATAAATATAAAAACCACAACTATGATTATAAAACTACGACCATGATTATAACAACCACGACCATGATTATAACAACGAGGACCATGATTATAACAACCAGGACCATGATTATAACAACCAGAACCATGATTATAACAAAAACGACTATGATTATAACAACCACGACCATGATTATAACACTCTTGACCATGATTATAACAACCACGACTAAGATTATAACAACCACGACTATGATCATAACCACGACTATGATTAACACAACCACGACTATGATTATAACAACCACGATCATGATTATAACAACCAGGATCATGATTATAGCAACCACGACCATGATTATACACAACCACGACCATGATTATAACAGCCACTACTATGCTTATAACAACCACGACCATGATTATAACAACGAGGACCATGATTATAACAACCACGACCATGATTATAACAACAACGACCATGATTATAACAACCACGAATATGATTATAACAACCACGACCATGATTATAACACTCTTGACCATGATTATAACAACCACGACTAAGATTATAACAACCACGACTATGATCATAACCACGACTATGATTAACACAACCACGACTATGATTATAACAACCACGATCATGATTATAACAACCAGGATCATGATTATAGCAACCACGACCATGATTATACACAACCACGACCATGATTATAACAGCCACTACTATGCTTATAACAACCACGACCATGAATATAACAACCACGAGTATGATCATAACAACCAGGACCATGATTATAACAACCACGATCATGATTATAACAACCACAACTTTGATTATAACAACCACGACCATGAATATAACAACCACGACCATGATTATAACAACCATGACCATGATTATAACAACCACCACTATGATTATAACAACCAGGACCATGATTATAACAACCACGATCATGATTATACACAACCACGACCATGAATATAACAACCACACTATGATTATAAAAATCAAGACTATGATTATAACAACCACGACCATGATTACATCAACCACGACCATGATTATAACAACCACGACTGTGATTATAACAACCACGACCATGATTATAGGAACGACGACTATGATTATAAACACCACGACCATGATTATAACAACAAGGATCATGATTATAACAACCACGACCATGAATATAACAACCGCGACCATGATTATAACAACCATTACCATGATTATAACAACCACGAATATGATTATAACAACCACAACCTTGATTATAACACTCACGACCATGATTATAACAACAACGACTATCATTATAATAAGCATGACCATGAATATAACAACCACGACCATTATTATAACAACCACGACTATGATTATAACAACCACGACCATGATTATAACAACCACGACTATGATTATAACAACCGCGACCATGATTATAACAACCACGACCATGATTATAACAAGCACGACCATGAATATAACAACCGCGACCATGATTATAACAACCACGACTATGATTATAACAAGCACGACCATGAATATAACAACCACGACCATGATTATAACAACCACGACTATGATTATAACAACCGCGACCATAATTATAACTAACAAGACAATGATTATAACAACCACGACTATGATTATAACCATCACGACTCTGATTATAACAACCACAACCGTGATTATAACAACCAAGACTATGATTATAACAATCGCGACTCTGATTATAACAAACACGACCATGATTATAACAACAACGACCTTGATTATAACAACCACGAATATGATTATAACAACCACGACCATGATTATAACACTCACGACCATGATTATAACAACCATGACAATGATTATAACAACCACGAACATGATTAAAACAGCGACGACTATAATTATAACAACCATGACCATAATTATAACATCCAGGACTATAATTAAAACAACCACGACCATGATTATAGCAACCACGACAATGATTATAACAACCACGACCATGATTATAACAACCACGACCATGATTACAACAACCACGACCATGATTATAACAACCACGACCATGATTATAACAACTACGACCATGATTATAACAACCACTACTATGATTATAACAACCACGACCATGAATATAACAACCACGACCATGATTATAACAACCATTACCATGAATACAACAACCACGATTATGATTATAACTATCACAGCCATGATTATAACATCCACGACCATGATTATAACAACTACGACCATGATTATAACAACCACTACTATGATTATAAAAACCACGACAATGATTATACAACCACGACCATGATTATAACAACCACGACCATGAGTATAACAACCACGCCTTTGAATATAACAACCACGACCATGATTATAACAACCACGACAATGATTATAACACCCACGAACATGATTATAACTACCACGACTATGATTATAACACCCACAACCATGATTATAACAACACCCACAACAATGATTATAACAACCACAACTATGATTATAACAACCACGACCATAAATATAAAAACCACAACTATGATTATAAAACTACGACCATGATTATAACAACCACGACCATGATTATAACAACGAGGACCATGATTATAACAACCAGGACCATGATTATAACAACCAGAACCATGATTATAACAAAAACGACTATGATTATAACAACCACGACCATGATTATAACAACCACGACCATGCTTATAACAAACAGGACCATGATCATAACAACCAGGACCATGAATATAACAGAAACGACTATCATTATAACAACCACAACCATGATTATAACAACCAGGACCATGATTATAACAACCAAGACCATGATTATAACAATCACGACCATGATTATAACAACCACTACTATGATTATAACAACCACGACCATGAATATAACAACCACGTTCATGATCATACACAACCACAACCATGATTATAACAACCACTATAATGATTATAACAACCACGACCATGAATATAACAACCACGAATATCATTATAACAACCACGACCATGATTATAACAACCACGAACATGAGTATAACAACCACTACTATGAATATTACTACCACGACCATGATTATAACAGCCACTACCATGATTATAACAACCAGGACCATGATTACAACAGCCAGGACCACCAGTTAACATGAGTTTACTTTAAACAACCAGGATCATGATTATAGCAACCACGACCATGATTATACACAACCACGACCATGATTATAACAGCCACTACTATGCTTATAACAACCACGACCATGAATGCCAACAACCCGACCGCCAGTTATAGCAACCACAACGCAGTTATAGCAACCACGACTATGATTACTTGGCTAAACCACGACCATGATTATAACGCTGATGCGTTACGCCAACAACTTCCGACAATGATTATAACAACCACGACCATGATTGAAACAACCACGACTATGATCATAACCACAACTATGATTATAACAACCACGACTATGATTATAATAACCACGACCATGATTATAACAACCAGGATCATGATTATAGCAACAACGACTTTGATTATACACAACCACGACCATGATTATAACAGCCACTACTATGCTTATAACAACCACGACCATGAATATAACAACCACGAGTATGATCATAACAACCAGGACCATGATTATAACATCCACGATCATGATTATACACAACCACGACCATGATTATAACAACCACAACTTTGATTATAACAACCACGACCATGAATATAACAACCACGACCATGATTATAACAACCATGACCATGATTATAACAACCACGACTATGATTATAACAACCAGGACCATGATCATAACAACCACGATCATGATTATACACAACCACGACCATGATTATAACAACCACACTATGATTATAACAATCAAGACTATGATTATAACAACCACGACCATGATTACATCAACCACGACCATGATTATAACAACCACGACTGTGATTATAACAACCACGACCATGATTATAGCAACGACGACTATGATTATAAACACCACGACCATGATTATAACAACGAGGATCATGATTATAACAACCACGACCATGATTATAATAACAAAGACCATGATTATAACAACCACTACTACGATTATAACAACCACGACCATGAATATAACAACCACGACCATGATTATAACAACCAATACCATGATTATAACAACCACGACTATGATTATAACAATCACGACCATGATTATAACAACCACGAATATGATTATAACAACCACAACCATAATTATAACACTCACGACCATGATTATAACAACAACGACTATCATTATAACAAGCACGACCATGAATATAACAACCACGACCAGGATTATAACAACCACGACTATGATTATAACAACCACGACCATCATTATAACAACCACGACTATGATTATAATAACCGCGACCATGATTATAACAACCACGACTATGATTATAACAAACAAGACCATGAATATAACAACCACGACCATGAATATTACAACCACAAAATGATTATAACAATCACGACTATGATTATAACAACCACGACCATAAGTATAACAACCACGACCATGATTATAACAACCACGAATATGATTATAGCAACCACGACCACGATTACAACACTCATGACCATGATTAACCACGACTAAGATTATAACAACCACGACTATGATCATAACCACGATTATGATTATCACAACCACGAATATGATTATAACAACCGAGACCATGATTATAACACTCACGACCATGATTATAACAACCACGACAATGATTATAACAAACACGACCCTCATTATAACAGAGACGACTCTGATCATAACAACCACGACAATGATTTTAACAACCAGGACCATGATTATACCAACCACGACCATTATTATAGCAACCACGACAATGATTATAACAACCACGACCATGATTATAACAACCACGTCCATGAATATAACAACCGAGACCATTATTATAACAACCAGGACCATATTATAACAACCACGACCATGATTATAACAACCACGACAAGGACTATAACAACCATGACTATGATTATAACAACAACAACCATGATTATAACAACCACGAATATCATTATAACAACCACGACCATGATTATAACAACCACGACCATGAGTATAACAAACCACGACCATGAATATAACAACCACGACCATGATTATAGCAACCACGACAATGATCATAACAACCACGACCATGATTATAACAACCACGTCCATGAATATAACAACCACGACCATGATTATATCAACCACGACCATGATTACAACAAGCACGACCATGATTATAACAACCACGACCTTGATTATAACAACCACGACCATTATTATAACAACCACGACAAGGACTATAACAACCACGACCATGATTATAACAACCAGGACAATGATTATAACAACCTGGACCATATTATAACAACCACGACCATGAGTATAACAAACCACGACATGAATATAACAACCACGACCATGATTATAACAACCACGACAATGATTATAACACCCACGAACATGATTATAACAACCACGACTATGATTAAAAAACCCACAACCATGATTATAACAACACCCAAAACAATGATTTTAACAACCACCACTACGATTATATCAAACCACGACCATGATTATAACAACCACGACCATGATTATAACAACCACGACCATGATTATAACAACCATGACCATGATTATAACAACCACGACCATGATTATAACAACCAGGTCCATGATTATAACAACCACGATCATGATTATAACAACAATGACGATGATTATAACAACCACGACTATGATTATAACAAGCACGACCATGAATATAACAACCACGACCATGAATATAACAACCACAAAATGATTATAACAATCACGACTATGATTATAACCACCACGACCATAATTATAACAACCACGACCATGATTATAACAACCACGACTATGATTATAACAACCACGACCATGATTATAACAACTACGACTGTGATTATAACAAGCAAGACCATGAATATACAACCACGACCATAATTATAACAATCACGACTATGATTATAACAATCACGACTCTGATTATAACAACCACGACCATGATTATAACACTCATGACCATGATTATAACAACCACTACTAAGATTATAACAACCACGACTTTGATCATAACCACGACTATGATTATCACAACCTCGAATATGATTATTACAACCGAGACCATGATTATAACACTCACGACCATCATTATAACAACCAAGACAATGATTATAACAACCATTACCATGATTATAACAACCACGACTATGATCATAACCACGACTATGATTATAACAACCACGACCATGATTACAACAACCACGACCATGATTATAACAACCAGGACCATAATTATAACAACCAGAACCATGATTATAACAACCAGTACCATGATTATAACAACCACGATCATGATTATAACAACCACGACCATGACTATAACAAACACGACTATGATTATAACAACCACGACTATGATTATAACAACCAGGGCCATGATTATAACAACCACGATCATGATTATACACAATTACGACCATGATTATAACAACCACAACTTTGATTATAACAACCACGACCATGCATATAACAACCACGACCATGATTATAACAACCATGACCATGATTATAACAACCACGACTATGATTATAACAACCACCATGATTATAACAACTGGATTGATTATACACAACCACGACCAAGATTATAACAACCACACTATGATTATAACAATCACGACTATGATTATAACAACCACGACCATGATTATATCAACCACGACCATGATTATAACAACCACGACTGTGATTATAACCGACCGCCGATTATAGCAATGGCGACTATGATTATAAACACCACGACCATGATTATAACAACGAGGATCATGATTATGACAACCACGACCATGATTATAACAACAAAGACCATGATTATAACAACCACTACTATGATTATAACAACCACGACCATGAATATAACAACCACGACCATGATTATAACAACCATCAACATGATTATAACAACTACGTCTACGATTATAACAATCACGACCATGATTATAACAACCACGAATAGGATTATAGCAACCACAACTATGATTATAACACTCACGACCATGATTATAACAACAACGACTATCATTATAACAAGCACGACCATGAATATAACAACCACGACCAGGATTATAACAACCACGACTATGATTATAACAACCACGACAATGATTATAACAACCACGACCATGAATATTACAACCACAAAATGATTATAACAATCACGACTATGATTATAACAACCACGACAATGATTATAACAACCACGAATATGATTATAGCAACCACGATCATGATTATTACACTCATGACCATGATTAAGCACGACTAAGATTATAACAACCACAACTATGATCATAACCTCGACTATGATTATCACAACCACGAATATGATTATAACACCCACAACCATGATAATAACAACACCCACAACAATGATTTTAACAACCACCACTATGATTATAGCAAACCACGACCACGATTATAACAACCACGACTATGATTATAAATCCACGACCATGATTATAACAACGACGACCATGATTATAACAACCAGGACCATGATTATAACAAACAGGACCATGAATATAACAACCAAGACCATGATTATAACAACCAGGACCATGATTATAACAACCAGGACCATGATTATAACAAAAACGACTATGATTATAACAACCACAACCATGATTATAACAACCAAGACCATGATTATAACAACCACGACTATGATTATAACAACCAGGACCATGATTATAACATCCACGATCATGATTATACACAATTACGACCATGCATATAACAACCACGACCATGATTATAACAACCATGACCATGATTATAACAACCACGACTATGATTATAACAACCAGTACCATGATTATAACAACCACGATCATGATTATACACAACCACGACCAAGATTATAACAACCACAACTATGATTATAACAATCACGACTATGATTATAACAACCACGACCATGATTATATCAACCACGACCATGATTATAACAACAACGACTGTGATTATAACAACCACGGCCATGATTATAGCAATGACGACTATGATTATAAACACCACGACCATGATTATAACAACGAGGATCATGATTATGACAACCACGACCATGATTATAACAACAAAAACCATGATTATAACAACCACTACTATGATTATAACAACCACGACCATGAATATAACAACCACGACCATGATTATAACAACCATTACCACGATTATAACAACTACGTCTACGATTATAACAATCACGACCATGATTATAACAACCACGAATAGGCTTATAGCAACCACAACTATGATTATAACACTCACGACCATGATTATAACAACAACGACTATCATTATAACAAGCACGACCATGAATATAACAATCACGACCAGGATTATAACAACCACGACTATGATTATAACAACCACGACAATGATTATAACAACCACGACCATGAATATTACAACCACAAAATGATTATAACAATCACGACTATGATTATAACAACCACGACCATTATTATAACAACCACGACCATGATTTTAACAACCACGAATATGATTATAGCAACCACGATCATGATTATAACACTCATGACCATGATTAAGCACGACTAAGATTATAACAACCACAACTATGATCATAACCTCGACTATGATTATCACAACCACGAATATGATTATAACACCCACAACCATGATTATAACAACACCCACAACAATGATTTTAACAACCACCACTATGATTATAACAAACCACGACCACGATTATAACAACCACGACTATGATTATAAATCCACGACCATGATTATAACAACGACGACCATGATTATAACAACCAGGACCATGATTATAACAAACAGGACCATGAATATAACAACCAGGACCATGATTTTAACAACCAGGACCATGATTATAACAAAAACGACTATGATTATAACAACCACAACCATGATTATAAAAACCAAGACCATGATTATAACAACCAGGACCATGATTATAACAATCACAAACATGATTATAATAACCACTACTATGATTATAACAACCACGACCATGAGTATAACAACCACTACTATGAATATACCAACCACGATACCTGAGTATCACACAATTTTAACAGCCACGACCATGATTATAACAACCAGGACCATGATTATAACAACCACGATCATGATTATAACACCCACGACCATGATTATAACAACGACGACTATGATTATAAACACCACGACCATGATTATAACAACCTGGATCATGATTATAACAACCACGACCATGATTATAACAACCACTACTATGATTATAACAACCACGACCATGAATATACCAACCACGACCAAGATTATAACAACCACGACTATGATTATAACAATCACGACCATGATTATAACAACCACGACTATGATTATACGAAGCACGACCATGAATATAACAACCACAAAATGATTATAACAATCACGACTATGATTATAACAACCACGACCATAATTATAACAACCACGACCATGATTATAACAACCACAACTATGATTATAACAACCACGACAATGATTATAACATATACTACTATGATTATAACAAGGACGACCATGAATATACAACCACGACCATAATTATAACAACCACGACTATGATTATAACAATAACGACTCTGATTATAACAACCACGACCATGATTATAACAAAACGAACATGAATATAAAAACCACGAATATGATTATAACAACCACAACTATGATTATAAAACCTACGACCATGATTATAACAACCACGACCATGATTATAACAACCACGACTATGATTAGAATAACCGCGACCATGATTATAATAACCACGACTATGATTATAACAAGCAAGACCATGAATATAACAACCACGACCATGAATATTACAACCACAAAATGATTATAACAATCACGACTATGATTATATCAACCACGACCATAATTATAACAACCACGACCATGATTATAACAACCACGTATATGATTATAGCAACCACGACCACGATTATAACACTCATGACCATGATTAACCACGACTAAGATTATAACAACCACGACTATGATCATAACCACGAATATGATTATCACAACCACGAATATGATTATAACAACCGAGACCATGATTATAACACTCACGACCATGATTATAACAACCACGACAATGATTATAACAAACACGACCATGATTATAACAGAGACGACTATGATTATAACAACCACGACAATGATTATAACAACCAGGACCATGATTATAACAACCACGACCATGATTATAGCAACCACGACAATGATTATCACAACCACGACCATGATTATAACAACCACGTCCATGAATATAACAACCACGACCATGATTATAACAACCAGGACCATATTATAACAACCACGACCATGATTATAACAACCACGACAAGGACTATAACAACCACGACTATGATTATAACAACCACAACCATGATTATAACAACCACGAATATCATTATAACAACCATGACCATGATTATAACAACCACGACCATGAGTATAACAAACCACGACTATGAATATAACAACCACGACCATGATTATAACAACCACGACAATGATTATAACACCCACGAACATGATTATAACAACCACAACTATGATTATAACACCCACAACCATGATTATAACAACACCCACAACAATGATTTTAACAACCACCACTATGATTATAACAAACCACGACCATGATTATAACAACCACGACTATAGATATAAAACCACGACCATGATTATAACAACCACAACCATGATTATAACAACCACGACCATGGTTATAACAACCAGGACCATGATTATAACAACCAGGACCATGATTATAACAGAAACGACTATGATTATAACAACCACGACTATGATCATAACCACGACTATGATTATCACAACCACGAATATGATTATAACAACCGAGACCATGATTATAACACTCACGACCATGATTATAACAACCACGATAATGATTATAACAAACACGACCATGATTATAACAGAGACGACTATAATTATAACAACCACGACAATGATTATAACAACTAGTACCATGATTATAACAACCACGACCATGATTATAGCAACCACGACAATGATTATAACAACCACGACTAAGATTATAACAACCACGACTATGATCATAACCACGACTATGATTATCACAACCTCGAATATGATTATTACAACCGAGACCATGATTATAACACTCACGACCATGATTATAACAACCACGACAATGATTATAACAACCACGACCATGATTATAACAACCACGACTATGATCATAACCACGACTATGATTATTACAACCACGACCATGATTACAACAACCACAACCATGATTATAACAACCAGGACCATAATTATAATAACCAGAACCATGATTATAACAACCAGTACCATGATTATAACAACCACGATCACGATTATAACAACCACGACCATGACTATAACAAACACGACTATGATTATAACAACCACGACTATGATTATAACAACCAGGACCATGATTATAACAACCACGATCATGATTATACACAACCACGACCATGATTATAACAACCACAACTTTGATTATAACAACCACGCCATGAATATAACAACCACGACCATGATTATAACAACCATGACCATGATTATAACAACCACGACTATGATTATAACAACCAGTACCATGATTATAACAACCACGATCATGATTATACACAACTACGACCATGATTATAACAACCACAACTATGATTATAACAATCACGACTTTGATTATAACAACCACTACCATGATTATATTAACCACGACCATGATTATAACAACCACGACTATGATTATAACAAGCACGACCATGAATATAACAACCACAAAATGATTATAACAATCACGACTATGATTATAACAACCACGACCATAATTATAACAACCACGACCATGATTATAAAAACCACGACTATGATTATAACAACCACGACCATGATTATAACATCTACTACTATAATTATAACAAGCACGACCATGAATATACAACCACGACCATAATTATAACAACCACGACTATGATTATAACAATCACGACTCTGATTATAACAACCACGACCATGATTATAACAACAACGACCATGATTATAACAACCACGAATATGATTATAACAACCACAACTATGATTATAACACCTACGACCATGATTATAACAACCACGACCATGATTATAACACTCATGACCATGATTTTCACAACCACGACCATGATTATAGCAATGACGACGATGATTATAAACACCACGACCATGATTATAACAACGAGGATCATGATTATTACAACCACGACCATGATTATAACAACAAAGACCATGATTATAACAACCACTACTATGAATATAACAACCACGACCATGAATATAACAACCACGACCATGATTATAACAACCATTACCATGATTATAACAACCACGACTACGATTATAACAATCACGACCATGATTATAACAACCACGAATAGGATTATAGCAACCACAACCATGATTATAAAACTCACGACCATGATTATAACAACAACGACTATCATTATAACAAGCACGACCATGAATATAACAACCACGACCAGGATTATAACAACCACGACTATGATTATAACAACCACGACAATGATTATAACAACCACGACCATGAATATTACAACCACAAAATAATTATAACAATCACGACTATGATTATAACAACCACGACCATGAGTATAACAACCACTACTATGAATATACCAACCACGATACCTGAGTATCATACAATTATAACAGCCACGACCATGATTATACAAACCAGGACCATGATTATAACAACCACGATCATGATTATAACACCCACGACCATGATTATAACAACGACGACTATGATTATAAACACCACGACCATGATTATAACAACCACGATCATGATTATAACAACCACGACCATGATTATAACAACCACTACTATGATTATAACAACCACGACCATGAATATAACAACCACGACCAAGATTATAACAACCACGACTATGATTATAACAATCACGACTATGATTATAACAACCACGACTATGATTATAACAAGCACGACCATGAATATAACAACCACAAAATGATTATAACAATCACGACTATGATTATAACAACCACGACCATGATTATAACAACCACGACTATGATTATAACAACCACGACCATGATTATAACATCTACTGCTATGATTATATCAAGCACGACCATGAATATACAACCACGACCATAATTATAACAACCACGACTGTGATTATAACAATCACGACTCTGATTATAACAACCACGACCATGATTATAACAACAACGACCATGATTATAACAACCACGAATATGATTATAACAACCACAACTATGATTATAACACCTACGACCATGAATATAACAACCACGACCATGATTATAGCACTCATGACCATGATTATAACAACCATGACTAAGATTATAACTACCACGACTATGATCATAACCACGACTATGATTATTACAACCTCGAATATGATTTTTACAACCGAGACCATGATTATAACACTCACGACCATGATTATAACAACCACAACAATGATTATAACAACCACGACCATGATTATAACAACCACGACTATGATCATAACCACGACTTTGGTTATTATAACCACGACCATCATTACAACAACCACGACCATGATTATAACAACCAGGACCATAATTATAACAACCAGAACCATGATTATAACAACCAGTACCATGATTATAACAACCACGATCATGATTATAACAACCACGACCATGACTATAACAAACACGACTATGATTATAATAACCACGACTATGATTATAACAACCAGGACCATGATTATAACAACCACGATCATGATTATACACAACCACGACCATGATTATAACAACCACAACTTTGATTATAACAACCACGACCATGAATATAACAACCACGACCATGATTATAACAACCACGACTATGATTATAACAACCAGTACCATGATTATAACAACCACGATCATGATTATACACAACTACGACCATGATTATAACAACCACAACTATGATTATAACAATCACGACTTTGATTATAACAACCACGACCATGATTATATTAACCACCACCATGATTATAACAACCACGACTATGATTATAACAAGCACGATCATGAATATAACAACCACAAAATGATTATAACAATCACGACTATGATTATAACAACCACGACCATAATTATAACAACCACGACCATGATTATAAAAACCACGACTATGATTATAACAACCACGACCATGATTATAACATCTACTACTATGATTATAACAAGCACGACCATGAATATACAACCACGACCATAATTATAACAACCACGACTATGATTATAACAATCACGACTCTGAATATAACAACCACGACCATGATTATAACAACAACGACCGTCATTATAACAACCACGATTATGATTATAACAACCACAACTATGATTATAACACCTACGACCATGATTATAACAACCACGACCATGATTATAACACTCATGACCATGATTATAACAACAACGACGATGATTATAGCAATGACGACGATGATTATAAACACCACTACCATGATTATAACAACGAGGATCATGATTATGACAACCACGACCATGATTATAACAACAAAGACCATGATTATAACAACCACTACTATGATTATAACAACCACGACCATGAATATAACAACCACGACCATGATTATAACAACCATTACCATGATTATAACAACCACGACTACAATTATAACAATCACGACCATGATTATAACAACCACGAATAGGATTATAGCAACCACAACCATGATTATAACACTCACGACCATGATTATAACAACAACGACGATCATTATAACAAGCACGACCATGAATATAACAACCACGACCAGAATTATAACAACCACGACTATGATTATAACAACCACGACAATGATTATAACAACCACGACCATGAATATTACAACCACAAAATGATTATAACAATCATGACTATGATTATAACAACCACGACCATAATTATAACAACCACGATCATGATTATAACACTCATGACCATGATTAACCACGACTAAGATTATAACAACCACAACTGTGATCATAACCTCGACTATGATTATCACAATCATGAATATGATTATAACACCCACAACCATGATTATAACAACACCCACAACAATGATTTTAACAACCACCACTATGATTATAACAAACCACGACCATGATTATAAAAACCACGACTATGAATATAAAACCACGACCATGATTTTAACAACCACGCCCATGATTAAAACAACCAGGACCATGATTATAACAACCAGGACCATGATTATAACAACCAGGACCATGATTATAACAAAAACGACTATGATTATAACAACCACAACCATGATTATAACAACCAAAACCATGATTATAACATCCAGGACCATGATTATAACAATCACAAACATGATTATAACAACCACTACTTTGATTATAACAATCACAACCATGAGTATAACAACCACTACTATGAATATACCAACCACGATACCTGAGTATCATACAATTATAACAGCCACGACTATGATTATAACAACCAGGACCATGATTATAACAACCACGATCATGATTATAACACCCACGACCATGATTATAACAATGACGACTATGATTATAAACACCACGACCATGATTATAACAACCAGGATCATGATTATAACAACCACGACCATTATTATACCAACCACTACTATGATTATAACAACCACGACCATGAATATAACAACCACGACCAAGAATATAACAACCACGACTATGATTATAACAATCACGACCATGATTATAACAACCACGACTATGATTATAACAAGCACGACCATGAATATAACAACCACAAAATGAATATAACAATCACGACTAAGATTATAACAACCACGACCATAATTATAACAACCACGACCATGATTATAACAACCACGACTATGATTATAACAACCACGACCATGATTATAACATCTACTACTATGATTATAACAAGCACGACCATGAATATACAACCACGACCATATTTATAACAACCACGACTATGATTATAACAATCACGACTCTGATTATAACAACCACGACCATGATTATAACAACCACGAATATGATTATAACAACCACAACTATGATTATAACACCTACGACCATGATTATAACAACCACGACCATGATTATAACACTCATGACCATGATTATAACAACCAGGACTAAGATTATAACAACCACGACTATGATCATAACCACGACTATGATTATCACAACCTCGAATATGATTATTACAACCGAGACCATGATTATAACACTCACGACCATGATTATAACAACCACGACAATGATTATAACAACCACGACCATGATTATAACAACCACGACCTTGATTATAACACTCACGACCATGATTTTAACAACAACGAATATGATTATTTCACCAGGACCATGATTATAACAACCACGATCATGATTATACACAACCACGACCATGATTATAACAACCACTACTATGATTATAACAACCACGACCATGAATATAACAACCACGACCATGATTATAACAACTACGACCATGATTATAACAACCACGACCATGATTATTACCACTAATATGATTATAACAGCCACGACAATGATTATAACAACCACGACCATGATTATAATAAACCACGACCATGATTATGACAACCACGACTATGATTATAACAACCACGACCATAATTTTAACAACCACGACTATGATTATAACAACCACGATCATGATTATAACAACCACGACTATGATTATAACAACCATGACCATGATTATAAAAACCACGACCATGATAAAAACAACCACGACCATGATTATAACAACCACGACCAAGATTATATCAACCACGAATATGATTATAACAACCACGACCATGATTATAGCACTCACGACCATGATTATAGCAATAACGAATATGATTATAACAACCACGACCATGATTATAACAACCACGACAATGATTATAACAACCACCACCATGATTAAAACAACCACGACTATGATCATAACCACAATTATGATAATAACAACCACGACGAAGATTATAACAACCACGACCATGATTATAACAACCAGGATCATGAATATAACAACCACGACCTTGATTATACACAACCACGACCATGATTATAACAACCACTACTATGATTATAACAACCAAGACCATGAATATAACAACCACGACCATGATTATAGCAACCACGACAATGATTATAACAACCACGACCATGATTATAACAAACACGACTATGATCATAACCACGACTATGATTATATCAACCACGACCATGATTACAACAACCACGACCATGATTATAACAACCACTACTATGATTATACCAACCACGACCATAATTATAATAACCATGACCATGATTATAACAACCACGACTATGATAATAACAAGCACGACCATTAATATACAACCACGACCATAATTATAACAACCACGACCATGATTATAACAACTACGAATATGATTATAACAACCACAACTATGATTATAACTCCTACGACCATGATTATAACAACCACGACCATGATTATAACACTCATGACCATGATCATAACAACCACGACTAAGATTAAAACAACCACGACAATGATCATAACCACGACTATGATTATCACAATCTCGAATATGATTATAACAACCACGACCATGATTATAGCACTCACGACCATGATTATAACACTCACGACCATGATTATTACAACCACGACAATGATTATAACAACTACGACCATGATTATAACAACCACGACTATGATCATAACCACGACTATGATTATAACAACCACGACCATGATTAAAACAACCACGACAATGATTATAACAACCACGACCATGATTATAACAACCAGGACCTTGATTATAACAACCAGGTCAATGATTATTACAACCACGACGATGATTATAACAACCACGACCATGATTATAACAACCACTACTATGATTATAACAACCACGACCATGATTATAAGAACCACGACTATGATCATAACCACGACTATAATTATAACAACCACGACCATGAATATAACAACCACGACTATGATTATAACAACCACGACCATAATTTTAACAACTACGACTATGAATATAAGAACCACGATCATAATTATAACAACCACGAGTATGATTATAACAACCATGACCATGATTATAAAAACCACGACCATGATAAAAACAACCACGACCATGATTATAACAACCACGACCATGATTATAACAACCACGAATATGATTATAACAACCACGACCATGATTATAACACTCACGACCATGATTTTAACAATAACGAATATGATTATAACACCAGGACCATGATTATAACAACCACGATCATGATTATACACAACCACGACCATGATTATAACAACCACTACTATGATTATAACAACCACGACCATGCATATAACAACCTCGACCATGATTATAACAACCACGACTATGATTATAACAACCACGAATATGACTATAACAACCACGACCATGATTATAGCACTCACGACCATGATTATAACAACAACGAATATGATTATAACAACCACGACCATGATTATCACAACCACGACAAAGATTATAACAACCACGACTATGATTATAACAACCACGACCATGATTATAACAACTACGACTATGATTATAACAAGCACGACCATTAATATACAACCACGACCATAATTATAACGACCACGACTATGATTATAACAATCACGAATCTGAAACAACCACGACCATGATTATAACAACCACGACCATGATTATAACACTCATGACCATGATCATAACAACCACGACTAAGATTAAAACAACCACGACTATGATCATAACCACGACTATGATTATCACAATCTCGAATATGATTATAACAACCACGACCATGATTATGGCACTCACGACAATGATTATAACACTCACGACCATGATTATTACAACCACGACAATGATTATAACAACCACGACCATGATTATAACAATCACGACTATGATCATAACCACGACTATGATTATAACAACCACGACCATGATTACAACAACCACGACAATGATTATAACAACCACGACCATGATTATAACAACCAGGACCTTGATTATAACAACCAGGTCAATGATTATTACAACCACGACGATGATTATAACAACCACGACCATGATTATAACAACCACTACTATGATTATAACAACCACGACCATGATTATAACAACCACGACTATGATCATAACCACGACTATAATTATAACAACCACAACCATGAATATAACAACCACGACTATGATTATAACAACCACGACCATAATTTTAACAACTACGACTATGAATATAAGAACCACGATCATAATTATAACAACCACGAGTATGATTATAAAAACCATGACCATGATTATAAAAACCACGACCATGATAAAAACAACCACGACCATGATTATAACAACCACGACCATGATTATAACAACCACGAATATGATTATAACAACCACGACCATGATTATAACACTCACGACCATGATTTTAACAATAACGAATATGATTATAACACCAGGACCATGATTATAACAACCACGATCATGATTATACACAACCACGACCATGATTATAACAACCACTACTATGATTATACCAACCACGACCATGAATATAACAACCTCGACCATGATTATAACAACCACGACTATGATTATAACAACCACGAATATGATTATAACAACCACGACCATGATTATAGCACTCACGACCATGATTAAAACAACAACGAATATGATTATAACAACCACGACCATGATTATCACAACCACGACAAAGATTATAACAACCACGACTATGATTATAACAACCACGACCATGATTATAACAACTACGACTATGATTATAACAAGCACGACCATTAATATACAACCACGACCATAATTATAACAACCACGACTATGATTATAACAATCACGAATCTGAAACAACCACGACCATGATTATAACAACAACGACCATGATTATAACAACTACGAATATGATTATAACAACCACAACTATGATTATAACACCTACGACCATGATTATAACAACCACGACCATGATTATAACACTCATGACCATGATCATAACAACCACGACTAAGATTAAAACAACCACGACTATGATCATAACCACGACTATGATTATCACAATCTCGAATATGATTATAACAACCACGACCATGATTATAGCACTCGACCATGATTATACACTCCGACCATGATTATAACAACCACGACAATGATTATAACAACCACGATTATAACAACACGACTATGATCATAACCACACTATGATTATAACAGCCACGACCATGATTACAACAACCACGACAATGATTATAACAAACCACGATGATTATAACAACCAGACCTTGATTTTAACAACCAGGTCAATGATTATAACAACCACGACGATGATTATAACAACCACGACCAACCATGATTATAACAACCACTACTATGATTATAACAACCGACCATGATTATAACAACCACGACTATGATCATAACCACGACTATAATTATAACAACCACGACCATGATTACAACAAACACGATCATGATTATAACAACCACGACCATGATTAAAACAACCATGACCATGATTATAAAAACCTCGACCATGACTATAACAACGAAGACTATGATTATAACAACCACGACTATTATTATAACAACCAGGACCATGATTATAACAACCACGATCATGATTATACACAACCACGACCATTATTATAACAACCACTACTATGATTATAACAACCACGACCATGAATATAACAACCACGACTATGATTATAACAACCACGACCATAATTTTAACAACCACGACTATGAATATAATAACCACGATCATAACTAAAACAACCACGAGTATGATTATAACAACCATGACCATGATTATAAAAACCACGACCATGATAAAAACAACCACGACCATGATTATAACAACCACGACCATGAGTATAACCACCACGAATATGATTATAACAACCACGACCATGATTATAACACTCACGACCATGATTTTAACAATAACGAATATGATTATAACACCAGGACCATGATTATAACAACCACGATCATGATTATACACAACCACGACCATGATTATAACAACCAATACTATGATTATAACAACCACGACCATGAATATAACAACCTCGACCATGATTATAACAACCACGACTATGATTATAACAACCACGACCATGATTATAACAACCACGACCATGATTATAACCACTAATATGATTATAAGCTGATTATAACAACCACGACAATGATTATAACAACCACGACCATGATTATAACAACCACGACCATGATTATGACAACCACGACTATGATTATAACAACCACGACCATAATTTTAACAACCACGACTATGATTATAACAACCACGATCATGATTATAACAACCACAACTATGATTATAACAACCATGACCATGATTATAAAAACCACGACCATGATAAAAACAACCACGACCATGATTATAACAACCACGACCAAGATTATAACAACCACGAATATGATTATAACAAACACGACCATGATTATAACAACCACGACAATGATTATAACAACCACGACCATGATTATAACAAACACGACTATGCTCATAACCACGACTATGATTATAACAACCATGACCATGATTACAACAACCACGACCATGATTATAACAACCAGGACCATGATTATAACAACCAGGACCATGATTATAACAACCACGTCCAAGATTATAACAACCACGAATATGATTATAACAACCACGACCATGATTATAGCACTCACGACCATGATTATAACAACAACGAATATGATTATAACAACCTCGACCATGATTATCACAACCACGACAATGATTATATCAACCACGTCCATCATTAAAACAACCACGACTATGATCATAACCACAACAATGATTATAACTACCACGACTATGATTATAACAACCACAACCATGATTATAACAACCAGGATCATGATTATAACAACCACGACCATGATTATACACAACCACGTCCATGATTATAACAACCACTACTATGATTATAACAACCACGACCATAATTATAACAACCACGACCATGATTATAAACCACGACTATGAGTATAACAACCACGACCATGATTATACTAACTACGAGTATGATTATAACAAGCACGACTATTATTATACAACCACGACCATAATTATAACAACCGCGACTATGATTATAACAATCACGACTCTGATTATAACAACCACGACCATGATTATAACAACAACAACCATGGTTATAACAACTACGAATATGATTATAACAACCACAACTATGATTATAACACCTACGACCATGATTACAACAACCACGACTATGATTATAACACTCATGACCATGATCATAACAACCACGACTAAGATTATAACAACCACGACTATGATCATAACCACGACTATGATTATCACAACCTCGAATATGATTATAACAACCACGACCATGATTATAACAACCATGACCATGATTATAACAACCTCGTCATGACTATAACAACGACGACTATGATTATAACAACCACGACTATTATTATAACAGCCAGGACCATGATTATAACAACCACGATCATGATTATACACAACCACGACCATGATTATAACAACCATGACCATGATTATAAAAACCACGACCATGATAAAAACAACCACGACCATGATTATAACAACCACGAATATGATTATAACAACCACGACCATGATTATAACACTCACGACCATGAGCCATAAATGCCACTACTATGATTTACAACAGCCACTTGCACTATGATCATGACAAACAATAATTAAGGATAAACTACGACCACAATTTTAACAACTACGACTTATTTGAGAACAAACTACGATCATGATTATAAACTAACTATTTGACTATGATTATAACAACCATGACCATGATTATAAAACCATGACCATGATAAAAACAACCACGACCATGATTATAACAACCAATGACCAGATTATATCAACTAATGAATATGATTATAAATAACCACGGACGCATTATAGCACTCACGACCATGATTATAAGTAATAACGAATATGATTATAACAACCAATGACCATGATTATAACAACCACGACAATGATGGCAACAACCACCACCATGATTAAAACAACCACGACTATGATCATAACCACAATTATGATTATAACAACCACGACGATGATTATAACAACCACGACCATGATTATAACAACCAGGATCATGAATATAACAACCACGACCATGATTATACACAACCACGACCATGATTATAGCAACCACTAGTATGATTATAACAACCAAGACCATGAATATAACAACCACAACCATGATTATCGCAACCACGACAATGATTATAACAACCACGACCATGATTATAACAACCACGACTATGATCATAACCACGACTATAATTATAACACCACGACCAATGATTACAACAACCATGACCATGATTATAACAACCAGGACCATGATTATAACAACCACGACCAAGATTATAACAACCACGAATATGATTATAACAACCACGACCATGATTATAGTACTTACGACCATGATTATAATAACAACGAATAAGATTATAACAACCACGACCATGATTATCACAACCACGACAATGATTATAACAACCACGTCCATGATTAAAACAACCACGACTATGATCATAACCACAACTATGATTATAACAACCACGACTATGATCATAACCACAGCTATGATTATAACAACCACGACTATGATTATAACAACCATGACCATGATTATAAAAACCATGACCATGATAAAAACAACCACGACCATGATTATAACAACCACTACTATGATTATAACAACCACGACCGTAATTATAACAACCACGACCATGATTATAACAACCACGACTATGATTATAACAACCACGACCATGATTATAACGACTACGACTATGATTATAACAAGCACGACCATTAATATACAACCACGACCATAATTATAACAACCACGACTATGATTATAACAATCACGACTCTGATTATAACACTCACAACCATGATTATAACACAAACGAATATGATTATAACAACCAGGACCATGATTATAACAACCACGATCACGATTATACACAACCACGACCATGATTATAAAAACCACTACTATGATTAAAACAACCACGAATAAGATTATAACAGCCACGACAATGATTATAACAACCACGACCATGATTATAACAACCAAGACCATGATTATGACAACCACGACTATGATTATAACAACCACGAATATGATTATAACAGCCACGACAATGATTATAACAACCACGACCGTGATTATAACAACCACGACCATGATTATGACAACCACGACTATGATTAAAACAACCACGACCATGATTATAACAACTACAACTATGATTATAATAAGCACGACCATGAATATACAACCACGACCATAATTATAACAACCAAGACTCTGAATATAACAATCACGATTCTGATTATAACAACCACGACCATGAGTATAACAACAACGACCATGATTATAACAACCACGAATATGATTATAACAACCACAACTATGATTATAACACCTAAGACCATGATTATAACAACCACAACCATGATTATAACACTCATGACCATGATTATAACAACCACGACTAAGATTATAACAACCACGACTATGATCAAAACCACGACTATGATTATCACAACCACGAATATGATTATAACAACAGAGACCATGATTATAACACTCACGACCATGATTATAACAACCACGACAATGATTATAACAAACACGACCATGATTATAACAGAGACGACTATGATTATAACAACCACGACAATGATTATAACAACCAGGACCATGATTATAACAACCAAGACCATGATTATAGCAACCACGACAATGATTATAACAACCACGACCATGATTATAACAACCACGTCCATGAATATAACAACCACGACTATGATTATAACAACCACGACCATGATTACAACAGCCACGACCATGATTATAACAACCACGACCATGATTATAACAACCACGACCATGATTATAACAACCAGGACCATATTATAACAACCAAGACCATGATTATAACAACCACAACCAGGACTATAACAACCATGACTATGATTATAACAACCACGACCATGATTATAACAACCACGACCATGAGTATAACAAACCACGACTATGAATATAACAACCACGACCATGATTATAACAATCACGACAATGACTAACACCCACGAACATGATTATAACAACCACGACTAAGATTATAGCAATAACGACCATGATTATAACAACCACGAATATGATTATAACAACCACAACTGTGATTATAACACCTACGACCATGATTATAACAACCACGACCATGATTATAACACTCATGACCTTGATTATAACAACCACAACTAAGATTATAACAACCACGACTATGATCATAACCACGACTATGATTATCACAACCTCGAATATGATTATATAAACCGAGACCATGATTATAACACTCACGACCATGACTATAACAACCACGACAATGATTATAACAAACACGACCATGATTATAACAACCACGACCATGATTATAACAACCACGAATATGATTATAACCATGACTATGATTATAACAACCACGACAATGATTACAACAACCATGACAATGATTATAACAACCACGACCATGATTATAACAACCAGGACCTTGATTATAACAACGAGTTCCATGATTATAACAACCACGACCATGATTATAACAACCACAAACATGATTATAACAACCACTACTATGATTATAACAACCACGACCGCGGTTATAAGAACCACGACTATGATCATAACCCGCGACTATAATTATAACAACCGACCATGAATATAACAACCACGACTATGATTATAACAACCACGACCGCCAATTTTAACCTTCGACTACTTAGATAAGAACCACGATCATAATTATAACAACCACGGTATGATTATAACAACCGCGACCATGATTATAAAAACCACGACCGCGATAAAAACAACCACGACCATGATTATAACAACCACGACCATGATTATAACAACCACGAATATGATTATAACAACCACGACCATGATTATAACACTCACGACCATGATTTTAACAATAACGAATATGATTATAACACCAGGACCATGATTATAACAACCACGATCATGATTATACACAACCACGACCATGATTATAACAACCACTACTATGATTATAACAACCACGACCATGCATATAACAACCTCGACCATGATTATAACAACCACGACTATGATTATAACAACCACGAATATGACTATAACAACCACGACCATGATTATAGCACTCACGACCATGATTATAACAACAACGAATATGATTATAACAACCACGACCATGATTATCACAACCACGACAAAGATTATAACAACCACGACTATGATTATAACAACCACGACCATGATTATAACAACTACGACTATGATTATAACAAGCACGACCATTAATATACAACCACGACCATAATTATAACGACCACGACTATGATTATAACAATCACGAATCTGAAACAACCACGACCATGATTATAACAACCACGACCATGATTATAACACTCATGACCATGATCATAACAACCACGACTAAGATTAAAACAACCACGACTATGATCATAACCACGACTATGATTATCACAATCTCGAATATGATTATAACAACCACGACCATGATTATGGCACTCACGACAATGATTATAACACTCACGACCATGATTATTACAACCACGACAATGATTATAACAACCACGACCATGATTATAACAATCACGACTATGATCATAACCACGACTATGATTATAACAACCACGACCATGATTACAACAACCACGACAATGATTATAACAACCACGACCATGATTATAACAACCAGGACCTTGATTATAACAACCAGGTCAATGATTATTACAACCACGACGATGATTATAACAACCACGACCATGATTATAACAACCACTACTATGATTATAACAACCACGACCATGATTATAACAACCACGACTATGATCATAACCACGACTATAATTATAACAACCACAACCATGAATATAACAACCACGACTATGATTATAACAACCACGACCATAATTTTAACAACTACGACTATGAATATAAGAACCACGATCATAATTATAACAACCACGAGTATGATTATAAAAACCATGACCATGATTATAAAAACCACGACCATGATAAAAACAACCACGACCATGATTATAACAACCACGACCATGATTATAACAACCACGAATATGATTATAACAACCACGACCATGATTATAACACTCACGACCATGATTTTAACAATAACGAATATGATTATAACACCAGGACCATGATTATAACAACCACGATCATGATTATACACAACCACGACCATGATTATAACAACCACTACTATGATTATACCAACCACGACCATGAATATAACAACCTCGACCATGATTATAACAACCACGACTATGATTATAACAACCACGAATATGATTATAACAACCACGACCATGATTATAGCACTCACGACCATGATTAAAACAACAACGAATATGATTATAACAACCACGACCATGATTATCACAACCACGACAAAGATTATAACAACCACGACTATGATTATAACAACCACGACCATGATTATAACAACTACGACTATGATTATAACAAGCACGACCATTAATATACAACCACGACCATAATTATAACAACCACGACTATGATTATAACAATCACGAATCTGAAACAACCACGACCATGATTATAACAACAACGACCATGATTATAACAACTACGAATATGATTATAACAACCACAACTATGATTATAACACCTACGACCGCCCAGTTATATAGCCGACCATGATTACTAGCACTCGCATTGGCAGTCTGCCAGCAGCACGACTAAAATTAAAACAACCCGACTATGATCGCAACCCGACTGCTAATTCACAACCTCGAATATGATTATAACAACCACGACTATGATTATAATAACCACGACTATGATTATAACAACCACGACCATGATTATAACAACCACGACCATGATTATAACAACCACAAATATGATTAAAACAACGATGACTATGATTATAACAACCACAACTATGATTATAACAGCCACGACCATGATTATAACAACTACGATTAAGATCATAACCACAACCATGATTATAACAACCACGACCAGCCAGTTTTTGCTTAACCAGGTCAATGATTATAACACGGCGATGATTATAACAACCGACCATACGGCCATGATTATAACAACCACTACTATGATTACCGCGCTCGTGCGTTATAACAACCACGACTATGATCGCGGCCACGACTATAATTATAACAACCACGACCATGATTACAACAAACACGATCATGATTATAACAACCACGACCATGATTAAAACAACCATGACCATGATTATAAAAACCTCGACCATGACTATAACAACGAAGACTATGATTATAACAACCACGACTATTATTATAACAACCAGGACCATGATTATAACAACCACGATCATGATTATACACAACCACGACCATTATTATAACAACCACTACTATGATTATAACAACCACGACCATGAATATAACAACCACGACTATGATTATAACAACCACGACCATAATTTTAACAACCACGACTATGAATATAATAACCACGATCATAACTAAAACAACCACGAGTATGATTATAACAACCATGACCATGATTATAAAAACCACGACCATGATAAAAACAACCACGACCATGATTATAACAACCACGACCATGAGTATAACCACCACGAATATGATTATAACAACCACGACCATGATTATAACACTCACGACCATGATTTTAACAATAACGAATATGATTATAACACCAGGACCATGATTATAACAACCACGATCATGATTATACACAACCACGACCATGATTATAACAACCAATACTATGATTATAACAACCACGACCATGAATATAACAACCTCGACCATGATTATAACAACCACGACTATGATTATAACAACCACGACCATGATTATAACAACCACGACCATGATTATAACCACTAATATGATTATAACACCGACAATGATTATAACAACCACGACCATGATTATAACAACCACGACCATGATTATGACAACCACGACTATGATTATAACAACCACGACCATAATTTTAACAACCACGACTATGATTATAACAACCACGATCATGATTATAACAACCACAACTATGATTATAACAACCATGACCATGATTATAAAAACCACGACCATGATAAAAACAACCACGACCATGATTATAACAACCACGACCAAGATTATAACAACCACGAATATGATTATAACAAACACGACCATGATTATAACAACCACGACAATGATTATAACAACCACGACCATGATTATAACAAACACGACTATGCTCATAACCACGACTATGATTATAACAACCATGACCATGATTACAACAACCACGACCATGATTATAACAACCAGGACCATGATTATAACAACCAGGACCATGATTATAACAACCACGTCCAAGATTATAACAACCACGAATATGATTATAACAACCACGACCATGATTATAGCACTCACGACCATGATTATAACAACAACGAATATGATTATAACAACCTCGACCATGATTATCACAACCACGACAATGATTATATCAACCACGTCCATCATTAAAACAACCACGACTATGATCATAACCACAACAATGATTATAACTACCACGACTATGATTATAACAACCACAACCATGATTATAACAACCAGGATCATGATTATAACAACCACGACCATGATTATACACAACCACGTCCATGATTATAACAACCACTACTATGATTATAACAACCACGACCATAATTATAACAACCACGACCATGATTATAAACCACGACTATGAGTATAACAACCACGACCATGATTATACTAACTACGAGTATGATTATAACAAGCACGACTATTATTATACAACCACGACCATAATTATAACAACCGCGACTATGATTATAACAATCACGACTCTGATTATAACAACCACGACCATGATTATAACAACAACAACCATGGTTATAACAACTACGAATATGATTATAACAACCACAACTATGATTATAACACCTACGACCATGATTACAACAACCACGACTATGATTATAACACTCATGACCATGATCATAACAACCACGACTAAGATTATAACAACCACGACTATGATCATAACCACGACTATGATTATCACAACCTCGAATATGATTATAACAACCACGACCATGATTATAACAACCATGACCATGATTATAACAACCTCGTCATGACTATAACAACGACGACTATGATTATAACAACCACGACTATTATTATAACAGCCAGGACCATGATTATAACAACCACGATCATGATTATACACAACCACGACCATGATTATAACAACCATGACCATGATTATAAAAACCACGACCATGATAAAAACAACCACGACCATGATTATAACAACCACGAATATGATTATAACAACCACGACCATGATTATAACACTCACGACCATGATTATAACACCACTACTACTGACTATAACAGCCACGACCATGATCATGACAACCACGACTATGATTATAACAACCACGACCATAATTTTAACAACCACGACTATGATTATAACAACCACGATCATGATTATAACAACCACGACTATGATTATAACAACCATGACCATGATTATAAAAACCATGACCATGATAAAAACAACCACGACCATGATTATAACAACCACGACCAAGATTATATCAACCACGAATATGATTATAACAACCACGACCATGATTATAGCACTCACGACCATGATTATAGCAATAACGAATATGATTATAACAACCACGACCATGATTATAACAACCACGACAATGATTATAACAACCACCACCATGATTAAAACAACCACGACTATGATCATAACCACAATTATGATTATAACAACCACGACGATGATTATAACAACCACGACCATGATTATAACAACCAGGATCATGAATATAACAACCACGACCATGATTATACACAACCACGACCATGATTATAGCAACCACTAGTATGATTATAACAACCAAGACCATGAATATAACAACCACAACCATGATTATCGCAACCACGACAATGATTATAACAACCACGACCATGATTATAACAACCACGACTATGATCATAACCACGACTATAATTATAACACCACGACCAATGATTACAACAACCATGACCATGATTATAACAACCAGGACCATGATTATAACAACCACGACCAAGATTATAACAACCACGAATATGATTATAACAACCACGACCATGATTATAGTACTTACGACCATGATTATAATAACAACGAATAAGATTATAACAACCACGACCATGATTATCACAACCACGACAATGATTATAACAACCACGTCCATGATTAAAACAACCACGACTATGATCATAACCACAACTATGATTATAACAACCACGACTATGATCATAACCACAGCTATGATTATAACAACCACGACTATGATTATAACAACCATGACCATGATTATAAAAACCATGACCATGATAAAAACAACCACGACCATGATTATAACAACCACTACTATGATTATAACAACCACGACCGTAATTATAACAACCACGACCATGATTATAACAACCACGACTATGATTATAACAACCACGACCATGATTATAACGACTACGACTATGATTATAACAAGCACGACCATTAATATACAACCACGACCATAATTATAACAACCACGACTATGATTATAACAATCACGACTCTGATTATAACACTCACAACCATGATTATAACACAAACGAATATGATTATAACAACCAGGACCATGATTATAACAACCACGATCACGATTATACACAACCACGACCATGATTATAAAAACCACTACTATGATTAAAACAACCACGAATAAGATTATAACAGCCACGACAATGATTATAACAACCACGACCATGATTATAACAACCAAGACCATGATTATGACAACCACGACTATGATTATAACAACCACGAATATGATTATAACAGCCACGACAATGATTATAACAACCACGACCGTGATTATAACAACCACGACCATGATTATGACAACCACGACTATGATTAAAACAACCACGACCATGATTATAACAACTACAACTATGATTATAATAAGCACGACCATGAATATACAACCACGACCATAATTATAACAACCAAGACTCTGAATATAACAATCACGATTCTGATTATAACAACCACGACCATGAGTATAACAACAACGACCATGATTATAACAACCACGAATATGATTATAACAACCACAACTATGATTATAACACCTAAGACCATGATTATAACAACCACAACCATGATTATAACACTCATGACCATGATTATAACAACCACGACTAAGATTATAACAACCACGACTATGATCAAAACCACGACTATGATTATCACAACCACGAATATGATTATAACAACAGAGACCATGATTATAACACTCACGACCATGATTATAACAACCACGACAATGATTATAACAAACACGACCATGATTATAACAGAGACGACTATGATTATAACAACCACGACAATGATTATAACAACCAGGACCATGATTATAACAACCAAGACCATGATTATAGCAACCACGACAATGATTATAACAACCACGACCATGATTATAACAACCACGTCCATGAATATAACAACCACGACTATGATTATAACAACCACGACCATGATTACAACAGCCACGACCATGATTATAACAACCACGACCATGATTATAACAACCACGACCATGATTATAACAACCAGGACCATATTATAACAACCAAGACCATGATTATAACAACCACAACCAGGACTATAACAACCATGACTATGATTATAACAACCACGACCATGATTATAACAACCACGACCATGAGTATAACAAACCACGACTATGAATATAACAACCACGACCATGATTATAACAATCACGACAATGACTAACACCCACGAACATGATTATAACAACCACGACTAAGATTATAGCAATAACGACCATGATTATAACAACCACGAATATGATTATAACAACCACAACTGTGATTATAACACCTACGACCATGATTATAACAACCACGACCATGATTATAACACTCATGACCTTGATTATAACAACCACAACTAAGATTATAACAACCACGACTATGATCATAACCACGACTATGATTATCACAACCTCGAATATGATTATATAAACCGAGACCATGATTATAACACTCACGACCATGACTATAACAACCACGACAATGATTATAACAAACACGACCATGATTATAACAACCACGACCATGATTATAACAACCACGAATATGATTATAACCATGACTATGATTATAACAACCACGACAATGATTACAACAACCATGACAATGATTATAACAACCACGACCATGATTATAACAACCAGGACCTTGATTATAACAACGAGTTCCATGATTATAACAACCACGACCATGATTATAACAACCACAAACATGATTATAACAACCACTACTATGATTATAACAACCACGACCATGAATATAACAACCACGACCATGATTATAGCAACCACGACAAAGATTATAACAACCACGACCATGATTATAACAACCACGACTATGATCATAACCACGACTATAATTACATAATAACTACTTCATCAATGATTACAATAACCACGCACTATGATTATAACAACCACTTAATTACGATTATAACAAATCCAGGACCATGATTATAAATAAACTACTTAATTACGATTATAAATAGCCACGCACTCAAGGATTAACAACAACCACGACTATGACTATAACAACCACACCTATGATTATAATAACCAGGTACATGATTATAACAACCACGACCATGACTATAACAACCACGATTATGATTATAACAACCACGACCATGATTATAACAACCATGACTATGATTATAACAACCAAGAACATGATTATAATAACCACGACTATGATTATATCAGCCACGACCATGATTATAACAACCACCACTATGATTATAACAACCATGACCATGATTAAGGAAACCACGACTTAAGATAAAAACAAATTGGGCTGAATTTGATTATAGAAGCCAACTCAGATTCAGATTATACAACTTACGACCATGATTATAACAACCACGACTATGATTATAATAACCACGACCGTGATTATAACAAATCACTAATTGGTGACTATGTAAATGAAATCCAATAATGATTGCAAACAAATCACGACCATGATTATTATAACAACCACGACAATGATTATAACAATCTACTAATGATGATTATAAATAACCACGCATCAGGATTACAGCAAATGTAACGACCATGGACGGCAATAACCACGAATATGATTATAATAAATCCACAACTGCGGGATTATAACAACCATATATTTATAACAACAAATTCATTCATGTTTTATAAATAAATCCACGAATATGATTATAACAACCACACCTATGATTATAACACCTACGACCATGATTATAACAACCACGACCATGATTATAACAATCACGACTATGATTATAACAACCACGTCCATAATTATAACAACCACGACCATGATTATAACAACCACGACTATGATTATAACAACCACGACCATGATTATAACAACTACGACTATGATTATAACAAGCACGACCATGAATATACAACAACCGCGATTATGATTATAACAACCACAACTATGATTATATCACCTACGACCCTGATTATAACAACCACGACCATGATTATAACACTCATGACCATGATCATAACAACCACGACTAAGATTATAACAACCACGACTATGATCATAACCACAACTATGATTATCACAACCTCGAATATGATTATAACAACCGAGACCATGATTATAACACTCACGACCACGATTATAACAACCACGACAATGATTATAACAACCACGACCATGATTATAACAACCACGACTATGATCATAACCACGACTATGATTATAACAACCACGACATTGATTACAACAACCAAGACAATGATTATAACAACCACGACCAAGATTTTAACAACTAGGACCTTGAATATAACAACCAAGTCCATGATTATCACAACCACGACCATGATTATAACAACCACGACCATGATTATAACAACCACAACTATGATTATAACACCTACGACCATGATTATAACAACCACGACCATGATTATGACACTCATGACCATGATTAGTACAACCACGACTAAGATTATAACAACCACGACTATGATCATAACCACGACTATGATTATCACAACCTCGAATATGATTATAACAACCGAGACCATGATTATAACACTCACGACCGTGATTATAACAACCACGACAATGATTATAACAACCACGACCATGATTATAGCAACCACGACTATGATCATAACCACGACTATGATTATAACAACCACGACAATGATTGCAACAACCACGACAATGATTATAACAACCACGACCAAGATTTTAACAACCAGGACCTTGATTATAACAACCAGGTCCATGATTATCACAACCACGACCAAGATTATACACAACCACGACCATGATTATAACAACCACTACTATGATTATAACAACCACGACCATGAATATAACAACCACGACCATGATTATAACAACCACGACTATGATTATAACAACCACGACCATGATTTTAACAACCACGACCATGATTTTAACAACCACGAATATGATTATAACAGCCACGACAATGATTTAACAACCACGACCAGGATTATAACAAACACGACCATGATTATAACAACCACAACTTTGATTATAACAACAACGACCATGAATATAACAACCACGACCATGAAAATAACAACCATGACCATGATTATAACAACCACGACTATGATTATAACAACCAGGACCATGATTATAACAACAACGATCATGATTATACACAAACACCACCATGAATATAACAACCACTACTATGATTATAACAACCACGACCATGAATATAACAACCACGACTGTGATTATAACAACCAGGACCATAATTTTAACAACCACCTCTATGATTATAACAATCACGACCATGATTATAACAACCACGAATATGATTATAACAACCACAACCATGATTATAACACTCCCGTCCATGATTATAACAACAATGACTATCATTATAACAAGCACGACCATGAATATAACAACCACAACCAGGATTATAACAACCACGACTGTAATTATAACAACCACGACCATGATTATAACAACCACGACTATGATTATAACAACCACGGCGGCTGATTATATAGCCACGACCAGGACTACTCGCAACGCCGACTATGATTATAACAACCATGACCATGATTATAACAACCACGACAATGATTATAGTACCCACGAACGCAGTTGCTAACAACCACGACTGTGATTATATAGCAACAACGACCCATGAGTTATAACAACCCGCGAATAACAGTTATAACAACCACAACTGTGATTATAACAACCGACTATGATTATAACAGCAACGACCGTATTTATAACAACCACGAATATGATTATAACAACCACACCTATGATTATAACACCTACGACCATGATTATAACAACCACGACCATGATTATAACAATCACGACTATGATTATAACAACCACGTCCATAATTATAACAACCACGACCATGATTATAACAACCACGACTATGATTATAACAACCACGACCATGATTATAACAACTACGACTATGATTATAACAAGCACGACCATGAATATACAACAACGACCATAATTATAACAACCACGATTATGATTATATCAATCACGACTCTGATTATAACACCTACGACCATGATTATAACAACCACGACCATGATTATAACACTCATGACCATGATTAGTACAACCACGACTAAGATTATAACAACCACGACTATGATCATAACCACGACTATGATTATCACAACCTCGAATATGATTATAACAACCGAGACCATGATTATAACACTCACGACCATGATTATAACAACCACGACAATGATTATAACAACCACGACCATGATTATAACAACCACGACTATGATCATAACCACGACTATGATTATAACAACCACGACAATGATTACAACAACCAAGACAATGATTATAACAACCACGACCAAGATTTTAACAACTAGGACCTTGAATATAACAACCAAGTCCATGATTATCACAACCACGACCATGATTATAACAACCACGACCATGATTATAACAACCACAACTATGATTATAACACCTACGACCATGATTATAACAACCACGACCATGATTATGACACTCATGACCATGATTAGTACAACCACGACTAATATTATAACAACCACAACAATGATCATAACCACGACTATGATTATCACAACCTCGAATATGATTATAACAACCGAGACCATGATTATAACACTCACGACCGTGATTATAACAACCACGACAATGATTATAACAACCACGACCATGATTATAGCAACCACGACTATGATCATAACCACGACTATGATTATAACAACCACGACAATGATTGCAACAACCACGATTATATAGCCACGACCAGAATTTTTAACAACCGGGACCTGGATTATAACAACAACGACCATGAATATAACAACCACGACCATGATTGTAATAACCATGACCATGATTATAACAACCACGTCTATGATTATAACAACCAGGACCATGATTATAACAAACACGATCATGATTATACACAACCACGACCATGATCATATCAACCACTACTATGATTATAACAACCACGACCATGAATATAGCAACCACGTATATGATTGTAACAACCAGGACCATAATTTTAAAAACCACGACTATGATTATAACAATCACGACCATGATTATAACAACCACAACCATGATTATAACACTCACGACCATGATTATAACAACCACGACTATGATTATAACAACCACAACCATGATTATAACACTCACGACCATGATTATAACAACCACGACTATGATTATAACAACCACGACCATGAATATAACAACCACGTATATGATTGCAACAACCAGGACCATAATTTTAACAACCACGACTATGATTATAACAATCACGACCATGATTATAACAACCACAACTATGATTATAACACTCACGACCATGATTATAACAACAACGACTATCCTTATAACAAGCACGACCATGAATATAAGAACCACGACCAGGATTATAACAACCACGACTATGATTATAAGAACCACTACCTTGCTTATAACAACCACGACTATGATTATAACAAGCACGACCATGAATATAACAACCCCGACCATAATTATAACAACCACGTCTATGATTATAACAATCACGACTCCGATTATAACAACCACGACCATGAATATAACAACAACGACCATGATTATAACAACCACGAATATGATTATAACAACCACGACCATGATTATAACACTCATGACCATGATTAACCACGACTAAGATTATAACCACCACGAATATGATCATAACCACGTCTATGATTATCACAACCACGAATATTATTATAACAACCGAGACCATGATTATAACACTCACGACCATGATTATAACAACCATGACAATGATTATAACAAACACGACCATGATTATAACAGAGACGACTATGATTATAACAACCACGACAATGATTATAACAACCAGGACCAAGATTATAACAACCACGACCATGATTATAGCAACCACAACAATGATTAAAACAACCACGACCATGATTATAACAACCACGTCCATGAATATAACAACCACGACGATGATTATAACAACCACGACCGTGATTACAACAACCACGACCGTGATTTTAACAACCACGACGATGATTATAACAACCACGACCATGATTATAAAAATCAGGACCATATTATAACAACCACGACCATGATTATAACAACCACGACCAGGACTATAACAACCACGACTATGATTATAACAACCACAACCATGATTATAACAACCACGAATATCATTATAACAACCACGATCATGATTAAAACAACAACGACCATGAGTACAACAACCACGACTATGAACATAACAACCACGACCATGATTATAACAACCACGACATTGATTATAACACCAACGAACAAGATTATAACAACCACGACTATGATTATAACACCCACAACCATGATTATAACAACACCCACAACAATGATTTTAACAACCACCACTATGATTATAACAAACCACGACCATGATTATAACAACCACGACTATGATTATAAATCCACGACCATGATTATAACAACCAGGACCATGATTATGACAACCAGGACCATAATTATAACAACCAGGACCATGATTATAACAACCAGAACCATGATTATAACAAAAACGACTATGATTATAACAACCACAACCATGATTATAACAACCAAGACCATGAATATTAAGACCAGGACCATGATTATAACAATCACACCCATGATTATAACAACCACTACTATGATTATAACAACCACGACCATGAGTATAACAACCACTACTATGAATATACCAACCACGATACCTGAGTACCATACAATTATAACAGCCATGACCATGATTATAACAAAAAGGATCATGATTACAACAACCAGGACCATGATTATAACAAACACGATCATGATTATAACACCCACGACCATGATTATAACAACGACGACTATGATTATAAACACCACGACCATGATTATAACAACCAGGATCATGATTATAACAACCACTACTATGATTATAACAATCACGACCATGATTATAACAACAACGACTATCATTATAACAAGCACGACCATGAATATAACAACCAGGACCAGAATTATAACAACCACGACTCTGATTATAACAACCGCGACCATGATTATAACAATCACGACTATGATTATAACAAGCACGACCATGAATATAACAACCAGGACCATGAATATAACAACCACAAAATGATTACAACAATGACGACTATGATTATTTTCAACCACGACCATAATTTTAACAACCACGTCCATGATTAAAACAACCACGACTATGATCATAACCACAACTATGATTATAACAACCACGACTATGATTATAACAAACACGACCATGATTATAGCAACCAGGATCATGATTATAACATTCACGACCATGATTATACACAACCACGACCATGATTATAACATCCACTACTATGATTATAACAACCACGACCATAATTATAACAACCACGTCCATGATTATAACAACCACGACTATGATTATAACAACCACGACCATGATTATAACAACTACCACTATGATTATAACAAGCACGACCATGAATATACAACCACGACCATAATTATAACAACCACGACTATGATTATAACAATCACGAATCTGAAACAACCACGACCATGATTATAACAACAACGACCATGATTATAACAACTACGAATATGATTATTACAACCGCAACTATGATTATATCACCTACGACCATGATTATAACAACCACGACCATGATTACAACAACCATGACAATGATTATAACAACCACGACCATGATTATAACAACCAGGACCTTGATTATAACAACGAGTTCCATGATTATAACAACCACGACCATGATTATAACAACCACAAACATGATTATAACAACCACTACTATGATTATAACAACCACGACCATGAATATAACAACCACGACCATGATTATAGCAACCACGACAAAGATTATAACAACCACGACCATGATTATAACAACCACGACTATGATCATAACCACGACTATAATTATAACAACCATGACCAATGATTACAACATAACCACGACCATGATTATAACAACCACGCCACGACCATGATTATAACAACCACGACCATGACTATAACAACGACTATGATTATAACAACCACGACTATGATTATAACAACCAGGACCATGATTATAACAACCACGATCATCATTATACACAGCCACGACCATGATTATAACAACCACTACTATGATTATAACAACCACGACCATAATTTTAACAACCACGACTATGATTATAGCAACCACGATCATAATTATAGCAACCACGACTATGATTATAACAACCATGACCATGATTATAAAAACCACGATCATGATAAAAACAATCACGACCATGATTATAACAACCTCGACCATGATTATAACAACCACGACCATGATTATAACAACCACGACTATGATTATAACAACCACGACCGTGATTATAACAACCACGACCAGGACTATAACAACCACGACTATGATTATAACAACCACGACCATGATTATAACAACCACGACAATGATTATAACACCCACGAACATGATTATAACAACCACGACTGTGATTATAGCAACAACGACCATGATTATAACAACCACGAATATGATTATAACAACCACAACTGTGATTATAACAACCACGACTATGATTATAACAACAACGACCATGTTTATAACAACCACGAATATGATTATAACAACCACACCTATGATTATAACACCTACGACCATGATTATAACAACCACGACCATGATTATAACAATCACGACTATGATTATAACAACCACGTCCATAATTATAACAACCACGACCATGATTATAACAACCACGACTATGATTATAACAACCACGACCATGATTATAACAACTACGACTATGATTATAACAAGCACGACCATGAATATACAACAACGACCATAATTATAACAACCACGATTATGATTATATCAATCACGACTCTGATTATAACACCTACGACCATGATTATAACAACCACGACCATGATTATAACACTCATGACCATGATTAGTACAACCACGACTAAGATTATAACAACCACGACTATGATCATAACCACGACTATGATTATCACAACCTCGAATATGATTATAACAACCGAGACCATGATTATAACACTCACGACCATGATTATAACAACCACGACAATGATTATAACAACCACGACCATGATTATAACAACCACGACTATGATCATAACCACGACTATGATTATAACAACCACGACAATGATTACAACAACCAAGACAATGATTATAACAACCACGACCAAGATTTTAACAACTAGGACCTTGAATATAACAACCAGGTCCATGATTATCACAACCACGACCATAATTATAACAACCACGACCATGATTATAACAACCACAACTATGATTATAACACCTACGACCATGATTATAACAACCACGACCATGATTATAACACTCATGACCATGATTAGTACAACCACGACTAAGATTATAACAACCACGACTATGATCATAACCATGACTATGATTATCATAACCTCGAATATGATTATAACAACCGAGACCATGATTATAACACTCACGACCATGATTATAACAACCACGACAATGATTATAACAACCACGACCATGATTATAGCAACCACGACTATGATCATAACCACGACTATGATTATAACAACCACGACAATGATTGCAACAACCACGACAATGATTATAACAACCACGACCAAGATTTTAACAACCAGGACCTTGATTATAACAACCAGGTCCATGATTATCACAACCACGACCAAGATGATTATAACAACCACTACTATGATTATAACAACCACGACCATGAATATAACAACCACGACCATGATTATAACAACCACCACGATCATGATTATAACAACCACGACCCATGACTATAACAACGACGACTATGATTATAACAACCACGACTATGATTATAACAACCAGGACCATGATTATAACAACCACGATCATCATTATACACAGCCACGACCATGATTATAACAACCACTACTATCATTATAACAACCGCGACCATAATTTTAACAACCACGATTATGATTATAACAACCACGACTATTATTATAACAACCATGACCATGATTATAAAAACCACGACCATGATAAAAACAATCACGACCATGATTATAACAACCACGACCATGATTATAACAACCACGAATATGATTATAACAACCACGACCATGATTATAACACTCACGACCATGATTATAACAACAACGAATATGATTATAACATCCAGGACCATGATTATAACAACCACGATCATGATTATACACAACCACGACCATGATTATAACAACCACTCCTATGATTATAACAACCACGACCATGAATATAACAACCACGACCATGATTATAACAACCACGACTATGATTATACAACCACGACCATGATTTTAACAACCACGACCATGATTTTAACAATCACGAATATGATTATAACAGCCACGACAATGATTTAACAACCACGACCAGGATTATAACAAACACGACCATGATTATAACAACCACAACTTTGATTATAACAAAAACGACCATGAATATAACAACCACGACCATGATAATAACAACCATGGCCATGATTATAACAACCACGACTATGATTATAACAACCAGGACCATGATTATAACAACAACGATCATGATTATACACAAACACCACCATGATTATAACAACCACTACTATGTTTATAACAACCACGACCATGAATATAACAACCACGACTGTGATTATAACAACCAGGACCATAATTTTAACAACCACCTCTATGATTATAACAATCACGACCATGATTATAACAACCACGAATATGATTATAACAACCACAACCATGATTATAACACTCACGTCCATGATTATAACAACAACGACTATCATTATAACAAGCACGACCATGAATATAACAACCACGACCAGGATTATAACAACCACGACTGTAATTATAACAACCACGACCATGATTATAACAACCACGACTATGATTATAACAACCACGACCTTGATTATAACAACCACGACTATGATTATAACAACCACGACCATAATTTTAACAACCACGACTATGATTATAGCAACCACGATCATGATTATAACAACCACGACTATGATTATAACAACCATGACCATGATTATAAAAACCACGACCATGATAAAAACAATCACAACCATGATTATAACAACCACGACCATGATTATAACAACCACGAATATGATTATAAGAACCACAACCATGATTATAACACTCCCGACCATGATTATAAGAACCACGACCATGATTATAACAACAACGAATATGATTATCACAAACAGGACCATGATTATAACAACCACAACCATGATTATAACAACCACGACCATGATTTTAACAACCACGAATATGATTATAACAGCCACGACAATGATAATAACAACCACGACCATGATTATAACAACCACAACTTTGATTATAACAACAACGACCATGAATATAACAACCACGACCATGATTGTAATAACCATGACCATGATTATAACAACCACGTCTATGATTATAACAACCAGGACCATGATTATAACAAACACGATCATGATTATACACAACCACGACCATGATTATATCAACCACTACTATGATTATAACAACCACGACCATGAATATAGCCACCACGTATATGATTGTAACAACCAGGACCATAATTTTAACAACCACGACTATGATTATAACAATCACGACCATGATTATAACAACCACAACCATGATTATAACACTCACGACCATGATTATAACAACCACGACTATGATTATAACAACCACAACCATGATTATAACACTCACGACCATGATTATAACAACCACGACTATGATTATAACAACCACGACCATGAATATAACAACCACGTATATGATTGCAACAACCAGGACCATAATTTTAACAACCACGACTATGATTATAACAATCACGACCATGATTATAACAACCACAACTATGATTATAACACTCACGACCATGATTATAACAACAACGACTATCCTTATAACACGCACGACCATGAATATAGCAACCACGACCAGGATTATAACAACTACGACTATGATTATAACAACCACTACCTTGCTAATAACAACCACGACTATGATTATAACAAGCACGACCATGAATATAACAACCACGACCATAATTATAACAACCACGTCTATGATTATAACAATCACGACTCCGATTATAACAACCACGACCATGAATATAACAACAACGACCATGATTATTACAACCACGAATATGATTATAACAACCACGACCATGATTATAACACTCAAGACCATGATTAACCACGACTAAGATTATAACAACCACGAATATGATCATAACCACGACTATGATTATCACAACCACGAATATTATTATAACAACCGAGACCATGATTATAACACTCACGACCATTGTTATAACAACCATGACAATGATTATAACAAACACGACCATGATTATAACAGAGACGACTATGATTATAACAACCACGACAATGATTATAACAACCAGGACCAAGATTATAACAACCACGACCATGATTATAGCAACCACGACAATGATTAAAACAACCACGACCATGATTATAACAACCACGTCCATGAATATAACAACCACGACGATGATTATAACAACCACGACCGTGATTACAACAACCACGACCGTGATTTTAACAACCACGACGATGATTATAACAACCACGACCATGATTATAAAAATCAGGACCATATTATAACAACCACGACCATGATTATAACAACCACGACCAGGACTATAACAACCACGACTATGATTATAACAACCACAACCATGATTATAACAACCACGAATATCATTATAACAACCACGATCATGATTAAAACAACAACGACCATGAGTACAACAACCACGACTATGAACATAACAACCACGACCATGATTATAACAACCACGACATTGATTATAACACCAACGAACAAGATTATAACAACCACGACTATGATTATAACACCCACAACCATGATTATAACAACACCCACAACAATGATTTTAACAACCACCACTATGATTATAACAAACCACGACCATGATTATAACAACCACGACTATGATTATAAATCCACGACCATGATTATAACAACCAGGACCATGATTATAACAACCAGGACCATAATTATAACAACCAGGACCATGATTATAACAACCAGGACCATGATTATAACAAAAACGACTATGGTTATAACAACCACAACCATGATTATAACAACCAAGACCATGAATATAAAGACCAGGACCATGATTATAACAATCACAACCATGATTATAACAACCACTACTATGATTATAACAACCATGACCATGAGTATAACAACCACTACTATGAATATACCAACCACGATACCTGAGTACCATACAATTATAACAGCCACGACCATGATTATAACAAAAAGGATCATGATTACAACAACCAGGACCATGATTATAACAAACACGATCATGATTATAACACCCACGACCATGATTATAACAACGACGACTATGATTATAAACACCACGACCATGATTATAACAACCAGGATCATGATTATAACAACCACTACTATGATTATAACAATCACGACCATAATTATAACAACAACGACTATCATTATAACAAGCACGACCATGAATATAACAACCAGGACCAGAATTATAACAACCACGACTCTGATTATAACAACCGCGACCATGATTATAACAATCACGACTATGATTATAACAAGCACGACCATGAATATAACAACCACGACCATGAATATAACAACCACAAAATGATTACAACAATCACGACTATGATTATTTTCAACCACGACCATAATTTTAACAACCACGTCCATGATTAAAACAACCACGACTATGATCATAACCACAACTATGATTATAACAACCACGACTATGATTATAACAAACACGACCATGATTATAGCAACCAGGATCATGATTATAACATTCACGACCATGATTATACACAACCACGACCATGATTATAACAACCACTACTATGATTATAACAACCACGACCATAATTATAACAACCACGTCCATGATTATAACAACCACGACTATGATTATAACAACCACGACCATGATTATAACAACTACGACTATGATTATAACAAGCACGACCATGAATATACCACCACGACCATAATTATAACAACCACGACTATGATTATAACAATCACGACTCTGATTATAACAACCACGACCATGATTATAATAACAACGACCATGATTATAACAACTACGAATATGATTATTACAACCACAACTATGATTATATCACCTACGACCATGATTATAACAACCACGACCATGATTATAACACTCATGTCCATGATCATAACAACCACGACTAAGATTATAACAACCACGACCATGATTATAACAACCACGACTATGATCATAACCACGACTATGATTGTAACAACCACGACCATGATTACAACAACCACGACAATGATTATAACAACCACGACGATGATTATAACAACCAGGACCTTGATTATAACAACCAGGTCAATGATTATGACAACCACGACGATGGTTATAACAACCACGACCATGAATATAACAACCACGACCATGAATATAGCAACCACGATAATGATTATAACAACCACGACCATGATTATAACAACCACGACTATGATCATAACCACGACTATAATTATAACAACCACGACCATGATTACAACAAACACGACCATGATTATAACAACCACGACCATGAATATAACAACCACGACCATGATTATAACAACCACGACCATGATTATAATAACCACGACCATGATTATAACCACGAATATGATTATAACAACCACGACCATGATTATAACACTCACGACCATGATTATAACAACAACGAATATAATTATAACAACCAGGACCATGATTATAACAACCACCATCATGATTATACACAACCACGACCATGATTATAACAACCACTACTATGATATAACAACCACGACCATGATTATAACAACCACGACCATGATTATAACAACCACGACCATGATTATAACAACCGACCATGATTATAACAACCACGAATATCATTATAACAACCACGACCATGATTAAAACAACCACGACCATGATTATAACAACCACGACAATTATTATAACAACCACGACCATGATTTTAACAACCACGACTATGATCATAACCACGACTATAATTATATCAACCACGACCATGATTACAACAAACACGACCATGATTATAACAATCACGACTATTATTATAACAACCAGGACCATGATTATAACAACCACGACGATGATTATAACAACCACGAATATCATTATAACAACCACGTCCATGAATATAACAACCACGACTATGATTATAACAACCACGACCATAATTTCAACAACCACAACTATGATTATAACAACCACGATCATGATAATAACAACCACGACTATGATTATAACAACCATGAGCATGATTATAAAAACCACGACCATGATAATAACAACCACGACCATGATTATAACAACCACGACCATGATTATAACAACCACGAATATGATTAAAACAACCACGACCATGATTATAACACTCACGACCATGATTATAAAAACAACGAATATAATTATAACAACCAGGACCATGATTATTACAACCACGATCATGATTATACACAACCACGACCATGATTATAACAACCACGACTATGATTATAACAACCATGACCATGATTATAAAAACACGACCATGATAAAAACAACCACGACCATGATTATAACAACCACGACCATGATTATAACAACCACGAATATGATTATAACAACCACGACCATGATTATAACACTCACGACCATGATTATAACAACAACGAATAATATTATAACAACCAGGACCATGATTATAACAACCACGATCATGATTATACACAACCACGACCATGATTATAACAACCACTACTATGATTATAACAACCACGACGATGAATATAACAACCACGACCATGATTATAACAACCACGACTATGATTATAACAACCACGACTATGATTATAACAACCACGACCATGATTATAACAACCACGAATATCATTATAACAACCACGACCATGATTAAAATAATCACGAACATGACTATAACAACCACGACTATGATTATAACACCCACAACCATAATTATAACAATACCCACAACAATGATTTTAACAACCACCACTATGATTAAAACAAACCACGACCATGATTATAACAACCACGACTATGATTATAAAACCACGACCATGATTATTACAACCACGACCATAATTTTAACAACCACGACCATGATTATAACAACTACGACTGTGATTATAACAAGCACGACCATGAATATACAACCACGACCATAATTATAACGACCACGACTATGATTATAACAATCACGACTCTGATTATAACAACCACGACCATGATGATAACACCTACGACCATGATTATAACAACCATGATCATGATTATATCACTCATGACCATGATTATAACAACCACGACTAAGATTATATCAACCACGACTATGATCATAACCACGACTATGATTATCACAACCTCGATTATGATTATAACAACCGAGACCATGATTATAACAGTCAGGACCATGATGTTTATCAAACACGACAATGATTCTAACAACCACGACCATGATTATAAAAACCACGACTATGATCATAACCACGACTATGATTATAACAACCACGACCATGATTACAACAACCACGACGATGATTATAACAACCACGACCATGATTATAACAACCACTACTATGATTATACCAACCACGGCCATTTAATATAACAACCACGACCATGATTATAGCAACCACGACAATGATTATAACAACCACGACAATGATTATAACAACCACGACCATGATTATAACAACCAGGACCTTGATTTTAACAACCAGGTCCATGATTATAACAACCACGACGATGATTATAACAACCACGACAATGATTATAACAACCACTACTATGATTATACCAACCACGACCATTAATATAACAACCAAGACCATGATTATAGCAACCACGACAATGATTATAACAACCACGACCATGATTATAACAACCACGACTATGATCATAACCACGACTATAATTTTAACAACCACGACCATGATTACAACAACCACGACCATGATTATAACAACCACGACCATGATTATAACAACCACGACCATGATTATAACAACCACGACCATGATTATAACAACCACGACCATGATTATAACAACCACGACCATTACTATAACAACGACGACTATGATTATAACAACCACGACTATTATTATAACAACCAGGACCATGATTATAGCAACCAGGATCATGATTATATACAACCTCGACCATGATTATAACAACCACTACTCTGATTATAACAACCACGACCATGAATATAACAACCACGACTATGATTATAACAACCACGACCATAATTTTTACAACCACGACTATGATTATAACAACCACGATCATGATTATAACAACCATGACTATGATTATAACAACCATGACCATGATTATAAAAACCACGACCATGATAAAAACAATCACGACTATGATTATAACAACCACGACCATGATTATAACAACCAGGACCTTGATTTTAACAACCAGGTCCATGATTATAACAACCACGACGATGATTATAACAACCACGACAATGATTATAACAACCACTACTATGATTATACCAACCACGACCATTAATATAACAACCAAGACCATGATTATAGCAACCACGACAATGATTATAACAACCACGACCATGATTATAACAACCACGACTATGATCATAACCACGACTATAATTTTAACAACCACGACCATGATTACAACAACCACGACCATGATTATAACAACCACGACCATGATTATAACAAACAACCACGACCATGATTATAACAACCACGACCATGATTATAACAACCACGACCATTACTATAACAACGACGACTATGATTATAACAACCACGACTATTATTATAACAACCAGGACCATGATTATAGCAACCAGGATCATGATTATATACAACCTCGACCATGATTATAACAACCACTACTCTGATTATAACAACCACGACCATGAATATAACAACCACGACTATGATTATAACAACCACGACCATAATTTTAACAACCACGACTATGATTATAACAACCACGATCATGATTATAACAACCATGACTATGATTATAACAACCATGACCATGATTATAAAAACCACGACCATGATAAAAACAATCACGACTATGATTATAACAACCACGACCATGATTATAACAACCATGAATATGATTATAACAACTACGATCATGATTATAACACTCACGGCCATGATTATAACAACAACAAATATGATTATAACAAACAGGACCTTGATTATACCAACCACGATCATGATTATACACAACCACGACCATGATTATAACAACCACTACTATGATTATAACAACCACGACCATGAATATAACAACCACGACCATGATTATAACAACCACGACTATGATTATAACAACCACGACCATGATTATAACAACCACGACCATGATAATGACAACCACGACTATGATTATAACAACCACAACCATAATATTAACAACCACGACTATGATTATAACAACCACGATCATGATTATAACAACCACGACTATGATTATAACAACCATGACCATAATTATAAAAACCACGACCATGATAAAAACAACCACGACCATGATTATAACAACCACGACCAAGATTATAAAAACCACGAATATGATTATAACAGCCACGACCATGATTATAGCACTCACGACTATGATCATAACCACGACTAAGATTATAACAACGACGACCATGATTACAACAACCACCACCATGATTATAACAACCAGGACCATGATTAAAACAACCAGGACCATGATTTTAACTACCACGACCAAGATTATAACAATCACGAATATGATTATAAAAAACACGACCATGATTATAGCACTCACGACCATGATTATAAAAACAATGAATATGAATATAACAACCACGACCATGATTACAACAACCACGACAATGATTATAAGAAACACGTCCACGATTAAAATAACCACGACTATGATCATAACCACAACTATGATTATAACAACCACGACTATGATTATAACAACCACGACCATGATTATAGCAACCAGGATCATGATTATAACATTCACGACCATGATTATACACAACCACGACCATGATTATAACAACCTCTACTATGATTATAATAACCACGACCATTATTATAACAACCACGTCCATGATTATAACAACCACGACTATGATTATAACAACCACGACCATGATTATAACAACTACGACTATGATTATAACAAGCACGACCATGAATATACAACCACGACCATAATTATAACAACCACGACTATGATTATAACAATCACGACTCTGATTATAACAACCACGACCAAGATTATAACAACAACGACCATGATTATAACAACTACGAATATGATTATAACAACCACAACTATGATTATATCACCTACGACCATGATTATAACAACCACAACCATGATTATAACACTCATGACCATGATCATAACAACCACGACTATGATCATAACCACAGCTATGATTATCACAACCTTGAATATGATTATAACAACCGAGACCATGATTATAACACTCACGACCACGATTATAACAACCACGACAATGATTATAACAACCACGACCGTGATTTTAACAACCACGGCTATGATCATAACCACGACTATGAATATAACAACCACGAACATGATAACAACAACCACGACAATGATTATAACAACCACGACCATGATTATAACAACCAGGACCTTGATTATAACAACCAGGTCAATTATTATAACAACCACGACGATGATTATAACAACCACGACCATGATTATAACAACCACTACTATGATTATAACAACCACGACCATGAATATAACAACCACGTCCATGATTATAGTAACCATGACAATGATTATAACAACCACGACCATGATTATAACAACCACGACTATGATCATAACCATGACTATAATTATAACAACCACGACCATGATTACAACAAGCACGACCATGATTATAACAACCACGACCATGAATATAACAACCAGGACCATGATTATAATAACCACGACCATGATTATAACAACCACGACCATGATTATAACAACCACGACCATGACTATAACAACGACGACTATGATTATAACAACCACGACTATTATTATAACAACCAGGACCATGATTATAACAACCACGATCATGATTATACACACCCACGACCATGATTAAAACAACCACTACTATGATTATAACAACCACGTCCATGAATATAACAACCACGACTATGATTATAACAACCACGACCATAATTTTAACAACCACGACTATGATTATAACAACCACGATCATGATAATAACAACCACGACTAAGATTATAACAACCATGACCATGATTATACAACCCACGACCATGATAAAAAAAACCACGACCATGATTATAACAACCACGACCATGATTATAACAACCACGAATATGATTATAACAACCTCGACCATGATTATAATACTCACGACCATGAATATAACAACAACGAATATGATTATAACAACCAGGACCATGATTATAACAACGACGATCATGATTATACACAACCACGACCATGATTATAACAACCACTACTATGATTATAACAACCACGACCATGAATATAGCAACCACGACCATGATTATCAACCACGACTATGATTATAACAACCACGACCAAGATTATAACAACCACGACCATGATTATAACAACCACGAACATTATTATGACAACCACGACTATGATTATAACAACCACGACCATAATTTTAACAACCACGACTATGATTATAACAACCACGATCATGATTATAACAACCACGACTATGATTATAACAACCATGACCATGATTATAAAAACCACGACCATGATAAAAACAACCACGACCATGATTATAACAACAACGACCAAGATTATAACAACCACAACTATGATTATAACAACCACGAGGATGATTATAACAACCACGACCATGATTATAACAACCAGGATCATGAATATAACAACCACAGACCATGATTATACACAACCACGACCATGATTATAGCAACCACGTCAATTATTATAACAACCACGACCATGATTATAACAAACACGACTATGATCATAACCACGACTATGATTATAACAACCACGACCATGATTATAACAACCACGACCATGATTATAACAACCAGGACCATGATTATAACAACCAGGACCATGATTATAACAACCACGACCAAGATTATAACAACCACGAATATGATTATAACAACCACGACCATGATTATAGCACTCACGACCATGATTATAACAAAAACGAATATGATCATAACAACCACGATCATGATTATAACAACCACGACAATGATTATAACAACCACGTCCATGATTAAAACAACCACGAGTATGATCATAACCACAACTATGATTATAACAACCACGACTATGATTATAACAACCACGACCATGATTATAAAAACCAGGATCATGACTATAACCACCACGACCATGATTATACACAACCACGACCATGATTATAACATACCACTACTATGATTATAACAACCACGACCATGAATATTACAACCACGACCATGATCATAGCAACCACGACAATGATTATAACAACCACGACTATGATTATAACAAACACGACTATGATCATAACCACGACTATGATTATAACAACCACGACCATGATTATAACAACAACGACCATGATTATAACAACCAGGACCATGATTATAACAACCAGGACCATGATTATAACAACCCCATGATTATAACAACCACGACATGACCATGACTATAACAACCCGACCATGACTATAACAACCACGACTATGATTATAACAACCAGGACCATGATTATAACAACCACGATCATGATTATACACAACCGACCATGATTATAACAACCACAATTATAACAACAACGACCATGAATATACCAACCACGACCATGATTATAACAACCATGACCATGATTGTAATAACCACGACTATGATTATAACAACCACGATGATGATTATACACAACCACGACCATGATTATAACAACCACAACTATGATTATAACAATCACGACTATGATTATAACAACCACGACCATGATTATATCAACCACGACCATGATTATATCAACCACGATCATGATTATAACAACCACGACTATGATTATAAACACCACGACCATGATTATAACAACGAGGATCATGATTATAACAACCACGACCATGATTATAACAACTACGACCATGATTATAACAACCACTACTATGATTATAACAACCACGACCATGAATATAACAACTACGACCATGATTATAACAACCATTACCATGATCATAACAACCATGACTATGATTATAACAATCACGACCATGATTATTACAACCACGAATATGATTATAACAACCACAACCATGATAGTAACACTCACGACCATGATTATAACAACTACGACTATCATTATAACAAGCACGACCATGACTATAACATCCACGACCAGGATTATAACAAGCACGACCATGAATATAACAACCACTACCATCAATATTACAACCACAAAATAATTATAAAAATCACGACTATGATTATAACAACAAAGACCATAATTATAACAACCACGACCATGATTACAACAACCACGATTATGATTATAACAACCACGGCCATGATTATAAGAACTACGACTATGATTATAACAAGCACGACCATGAATATAACAACCACGACCATAATCATAACAACCACGACTATGATTACAACAATCACGACTCTGATTATAACAACAACGACCATGATTATAACAACAACGACCATGATTATAACAACCACGAATATTATTATAACAACCACGACCATGATTATAACACTCATGACCAGGATTATCCACGACTAAGATTATAACAACCACAACCATGATTATAACAACCACGAATATCATTATAACAACCACGACCATGATTATAACAACCACGACCATGAGTATACCAACCACGACTATGATTATAACAATCACAACTATGATTATAACAAACCACGACCATGATTATAACAACCACGACTATGATTATAAAACCTCGACCATGATTATAACAACCACGACCATGATTATAACAACCAGGACCATGGTTATAACAACCAGGACCATGATTATAACAACCAGGACAATGATTATAACAAAAACGACTATGATTATAACAACAACAACCATGATTATAACAACCAAGACCATGATTATAACAACCAGGACCATGATTATAACAATCACGACTATGATTATAACAAACACTACTATGATTATAACAACCACGACCATGAGTATAACAACCACTACTATGAATATACCAACCACGACCATGATTATAACAACCACGACCATGATTATAACAACCAGGACAATGATTACAACAACCAATACCATGAATATAACAACCACGATCGTGATTATAACAACCAGGACCATGATTACAACACCCAAAACCATGATTATAACAACCACGATCATGATTATAACACCCACGACCATGATTATAACAACCACTACTATGAATATACCAACCACGACCATGATTATAACAGCCACGACCATGATCATAACAACCAGGTCCATGATTAAAACAACCAAAACCATGATTATAACAACCACGATCATGATTATAACACCCACGACTATGATTATAACAACGACGACTATGATTATAAACACCACGACCATGATTATAACCACCACGACAATGATTATAACAACCACGACCATGATTATAACAACCACGACTATGATCTTAACCACGACTATGATTATAACAACCACGACCATGATTACAACAACCACGACAATGATTATAACAACCACGACCATGATTATAACAACCACGACCATGATTATAACAACGACCATGATTATAACAACCACGAATATGATTATAACAACCACGACCATGATTATAACACTCATGACCAGGATTATTCACGACTAAGATTATAACAACCACGACCATGATTATAACAGAGACGACTATGAGTATAACAACCACGACAAAGATTATAACAACCAGGACCATAATTATAACAACCTCGACCATGATTATAGCAACCACGACAATCATTATAACAACCACGACCATGATTATAACAACCACGTCCATGAATATAACAACCACGACCATGATTATAACACTCATGACCATGATTATCCACGACTAAGATTATATCAACCACGACTATGATCATAACCACGACTATGATTATCACAACCACGAATATGATTATAACAACCAGGACCATGGTTATAACAACCAGGACCATGATTATAACAACCAGGACCATGATTATAACAAAAACGACTATGATTATAACAACCACAACCATGATTATAACAACCAAGACCATGATTATAACAACCAGGACCATGATTATAACAATCACGACTATGATTATAACAACCATTACTATGATTATAACAACCACGACCATGAGTATAACAACCACTACTATGAATATACCAACCACGACCATGATTATAACAGCCACGACCATGATTATAACAACCAGGACCATGATTATAACAACCGCGACCATGATTATGACAACCACGACTATTATTATAACAAGCACGACCATAATTTTAACAACCACGACTATGATTATAACAACCACGATCATGATAATAACAACCACGATTATGATTATAACAACCATGACCATGATTATAAAAACCACGACCATGATTAAAACAACCACGACCATGATTATAATAACCACGACCATGATTATAACACCCAAAACCATGATTATAACAACCACGATCATGATTATAACACCCACGACCATGATTATAACAACGACGACTATATTTATAAACACCACGACCATCATTATAACAACCACGACAATGATTATAACAACCACGACCATGATTATAACAACCACGACTATGATCATAACCACGACTATGAATATAACAACCACGACCATGATTACAACAACCACGACAATGATTATAACAACCACGACCATGATTATAACAACCAGGACCTTGATTATAACAACCAGGTCCATGATTATAATATCCACGACCATGATTATAACAACCACGACCATGATTATAACAACCACTACTATGATTAAAACAACCACGACCATGAATATACCAACCACGACCAAGATTATAGTAACCACGACAATGAATATAACAACCACGACCATGACTATAACAACGACGACTATGATTATAACGACCACGACTATGATTATAACAACCAGGACCATGATTATAACAACCACGATCATAATTATACACAACCACGACCGTGATTATAACAACCACTACTATGATTATAACAACCTCCACCATGAATATAACAACCACGACCATGATTATAACAACCAGGACTATGATTATAACATCCACGACCATGATTATAACAACCAAGACCATGATTATAACAACCACGAATATGATTATAACAACCACGATCATGATTATAACAACCACGACTATGATTATAACAACCATGACCATGAAAAACCACGACCATGATTAAAACAACCACGACCATGATTATAATAACAACGAATATGATTATAACAACCACGACCATGATTATAACACTCACGATCATGATTATAACAACCACGACCATGATTATAACAACCACGATCATGATTATACACAACCAGGACCATGATTATAACAACCAGGACCATGATTATAACAAAAACGACTATGATTATAACAACCACAACCATGATTATAACAACCAAGACCATGATTATAACAACCAGGACCATGATTATAACAATCACGACTATGATTATAACAACCATTACTATGATTATAACAACCACAACCATGAGTATAACAACCACTACTATGAATATACCAACCACGACCATGATTATAACAGCCACGACCATGATTATAACAACCAGGACCATGATTATAACAACCGCGACCATGATTATGACAACCACGACTATTATTATAACAAGCACGACCATAATTTTAACAACCACGACTATGATTATAACAACCACGATCATGATAATAACAACCACGATTATGATTATAACAACCATGACCATGATTAAAAAAACCACGACCATGATTAAAACAACCACGACCATGATTATAACAACCACGACCATGATTATAACAACCAAAACCATGATTATAACAACCACGATCATGATTATAACACCCACGACCATGATTATAACAACGACGACTATATTTATAAACACCACGACCATAATTATAACAACCACGACAATGATTATAACAACCACGACCATGATTATAACAACCACGACTATGATCATAACCACGATTATGAATATAACAACCACGACCATGATTACAACAACCACGTCAATGATTATAACAACCACGACCATGATTATAACAACCAGGACCTTGATTATAACAACCAGGTCCATGATTATAATATCCACGACCATGATTATAACAACCACGACCATGATTATAACAACCACTACTATGATTAAAACAACCACGACCATGAATATAACAACCACGACCATGGTTATAGCAACCACGACAATGATTATAACAACCACGACCAGGATTATAACAACCACGACTATGATCATAACCACGACTATAATTAAAAAAACCACGACCATGATTACAAAACCACAACCATGATTATAACAACCACGACCATGATTATATCAACCAGGACTATGATTATAACAACCACGACCATGATTATAACAACCACGACCATGATTATAACAACCACGACCATGACTATAACAACGACGACTATGATTATAACGACCACGACTATGATTATAACAACCAGGACCATGATTATAACAACCACGATCATGATTATACACAACCACGACCATGATTATAACAACCACTACTATGATTATAACAACCTCCACCATGATTATAACAACCATTACTATGATTATAACAACCACGACCATGAATATAACAACCACGACCATGATTATAACAACCACGACTATGATTATAACAACCACGACCATGATTATAGCAACCACAACCATGATTATAACAACCACGAATATGATTATAACAAGCACGACCATAATTTTAACAACCACGACTATGATTATAACCACGATCATGATTATAACAACCACGACTATGATTATAACAACCATGACCATGAAAACCACGACCATGATTAAAACAACCACGACCATGATTATAACAACCACGACCATGATTATAACAACCACGACTATGATTATAACATCCACGACCATGATTATAACAACCACGACCATGATTATAACAACCACGAATATGATTATAACAACCACGATCATGATTATAACAACCACGACTATGATTATAACAACCATGACCATGAAAAACCACGACCGTGATTAAAACAACCACGACCATGATTATAACAACCACGACCATGATTATAACAACAACGAATATGATTATAACAACCACGTCCATGATTATAACACTCACGATCATGATTATAACAACCACGACCATGATTATAACAAACACGATCATGATTATACACAACCACGACCATGATTATAACAACCATTACTATGATTATAACAACCACGACCATGAATATAACAACCAAGACCATGATTATAACAACCACGACTATGATTATAACAACCACGACCATGATTATAACAACCACAACCATGATTACACGACTATGATTATAACAACCACAACCATAATTTTAACAACCACGACTATGATTATAACAACCATGACCATGATTATAAAAACCACGAACATAATAAAAACAACCACGACAATGATTATAACAACCACGACCAAGATTATAAAAAACACGAATGTGATTATAACAACCACGACCATGATTATAGCACTCACGACTATGATCATAACCACGACTTAGATTATAACAACCACGACCATGATTACAACAACCACGACCATGATTATAACATCCAGGACCATGATTATAACAACCAGGACCATGATTATAACAACCACGACCAAGATTATAACAACCACGAATATGATTATACAAACACGACCATGATTATAGCACTCACGACCATGTTTATAACAACAACGAATATGATTATAACAACCACGACCATGATTATAACAACCACGACAATGATTATAATAACCACGTCCATGATTATAACAACCAGGATCATGATTATAACATTCACGACCATGATTATACACAACCATGACCATGATTATAACAACCACTACTATGATTATAACAACCACGACCATAATTCTAACAACCACGACCATGATTATAACAACCACGACTATGATTATAACAACCAGGTCAATGATTATAACAACCACGACGATGATTATAACAACCACGACAATGATTATAACAACCACTACTATGATTATAACAACCACGACCATGAATATAACAACCAAGACCATGATTATAGCAACCACGACAATGATTATAACAACCACGACCATGATTATAACAACCACGACTATGATTATAACAACCACGACCATGATTACAACAACCACGACAATGATTATAACAACCACGACCATGATTATAACAACCAGGACCTTGATAATAACAACCAGGTCAATGATTATAACAACCACGACGATGATTATAACAACCACGACCATGATTATAACAACCACTACTATGATTATAACAACCACGACCATGAATATAGCAACCACGACCATGATTATAGCAACCACGACAATGATTATAACAACCACGACCATGATTATAACAACCACGACTATGATTATAACAACCACGACCATGATTACAACAACCACGACGATTATAACAACACGACCATGATTATAACAACCACGACCATGAATATATTATAACAACCACGACCATGAATATAACAACCACGACCATGATTATAGCCAATGATTATAACAACCACGACCATGATTATAACAACCACGACTATGATCATAACCACGACTATAATTATAACAACCACGACCATGATTATAACAACCACGACCATGACTATAACAACGATGACTATGATTATAACAACCACGACTATTATTATAACAACCAGGACCATAAGTATACCAACCACGATCATGATTATACACAACCACGACCATGATTATAACAACCACTACTATGATTATAACAAACACGTCCATGAATATAAGAACCACGACTATGATTATAACAACCACGACCATAATTTTAACAACCACGACTATGATTATAACAACCACGATCATGACAATAATAACCACGACTATGATTATAACAACCATGAACATGATTATAAAAACCACGACCATGATAAAAACAACCACGACCATGATTATAACAACCACGACCATGATTATAACAACCACGAATATGATTATAACAACCACGACCATGATTATACACAACCACGACCATGATTATAACAACCACTACTATGATTATAACAACCACGACCATGAATATAACAACCACGACCATGATTATAACAACCACGACTATGATTATAACAACCATGACCATGATTATAACAACCACGACCATGATTATAACAACCACGAATATGATTATAACAGCCACGACAATGATTATAACAACCACGACCATGATTATGACATCCACGACTATGATTATAACAACCACGACCATAATTTTAACAACCACGACTACGATTATAACAACCACGATCATGATTATAACAACCACGACTATGATTATAACAACCATGACTATGATTATAAAAACCACGACCATGATAAAAACAACCACGAATATGATTATAACAACCACGTCCATGATTATAGCACTCACGACCATGATTATAACAACAACGAATATGATTCTAACAACCACGAGCATGATTATAACAACCACGACAATGATTATAACAACCACGACCATGATTAAAACAACCACGACTATGATCTGTTACGAACCCCTCCACCCCGCACTACGAACCACGCCATCTATTGTCCTGATCTACCTACCCAGCACCACGAGCAACGCCATCTAGGGACGAGACACGAGTATGACTCGTCTTAGTTACCACTCCGAGGTTTCCCTTCTCCCTATCCTGGTTGTTGCGTCACCTCCTCAGTCTTCTTTGTCAGCTCCAATTCGAGGAGAGAGCACTTGGCTCTGGGAAGTGACCACAGGATCATCTATCCTCTAAACCTACGTGCAGTGACTACCTACCGTCTTCTACAATACTCAGCCTTACTCGTCAGCCATCTCAGCTCCTCACTTAAGTACTATTATCTTGTATTAATTTCCCCAAGTCCACTTGCTTCGAGATTGTTTTATGTTTATTAATATGTATATACTGTTAATGTTTAGGTTAAGTTTGGTTAAGGGTAATTTATAAGCTGAATATTTTGTTAAGGGATTTATGGTACTCTATTATATACAACGAAAACTCGCATCCTTTGTCTACCCTTTAATAGTCCGATTGTCTTTGTTTTTTTTTTTATTGTTGTTACCTGTTGGGATCTGGGTAGACGTATAACTATATTCTAAATCCCCAACTCGTAACTAATGGCGACCGTGACAGGACACGACCTTAAGTACCATATTCCTTCCTCCCTTGTTACTCAGTGTTAATTATTCCTCCCAGTCACTTCTGTTCACAATTGCTTTACGGTAGTTTAAAGTTTCCTTCATATGTGTGTGCATATATTGGTATTATCGTATAGTAAGAGTGACAGACGTAGGATATTAGGTTCCAAGTGTCATAAGGCTTACCTGTTATTACACGTGGCAGTTGTGTAGTAAGTCTTATCGAGTGTTGGGAAGAATCCGGATCTGTTTAATGCCGTACCCTCACTCCAGAGTAGGTTGTTCCATAGTCACTAGTTTACGGTGAAGTGATATCTTGGGACGCCACGCTCTACCAGGACCCCATAATTATAAAGCCTCAATTATTGTTCTTCTCATTATCTCATTCAGGGTCAATCATACCATTTATCAAGGTTGTTAATCCGGATCTTTATATTAATGCCGTAATACGCCCTACCTCTTTCAAGTATATCAGGGTTGTTAATCCGGATCTTTATATTTATGCCGTAATACGCCCTACCTCTTTCAAGTCTCTTATCCTTATCTAAGGATCTTCTCAGAAGAACAATAATCATAAGTGTAATTTCCCTAGGTATAACTTGGTTAGTTTCGGGACTTTCTGGTTATCCACTGCCGTGATATTTTCTAGGGTTATCCACTTATCTTATCTTTGGACCATTAGTTAATTTATCCTATTTTTCTTAACAATGGCCACCTCAGGTTTTGATCTCCAGGATTTTATTGAAAATCCTTCCGTAGCTAAATTACGTGTTAATATCCTGAAGAAAGAATGGAAAGAAATAGCCAACTATTATAATATCCCATTTTCACAGCAACTGACTAAGGAAATGTTAAAAATCATGTGATTGAAGTGCTGGTTCAACATGAAGTTTTAAAAGAATCCGCTGTTGACAGATTAACGCCCATGTCCAAGAAACTTCAACCACTATCCACCACCCCTCCTCACTCAGAAGTTGCTTCAGGTCTGGCTAGCCCTCAAGAAAAAACACAACGAATAGACGCCTTGGAACTAGAACGAGCTAGGTTCGAGTTCCAAATCAAAATGAAAGAACTCGAGTTGGAACAGGCCAAGTTGGAGCAGCAGGCCAAGTTGGAGCCTGAAGAAAGGTCGGAACAGGCCAAGTTGGAACAGGCCAAGTTGGAGCATAAGTTGGAGCATGAGGAAATGATGGAACGGGCCAAGTTGGAGCAGGAGGTTAGACTGAAAGAACTACAGGTAAGAGAGATAGAAGTCACCTTAACATCGGAGTTTAGATCAAAAGAAGTGGCATTAAGAGAGAAACTAGCTGCTTTTAACCCTGCTACTGCTTCTTCCCTTGTTCCCGGGTTTGATGAATCCGATATGGACGGGTCATTTAGGACTTTTGAGAAAATAGCCGGGAAGAATGAGTGGCCAAAGGACCAGTGGAAATGCAGCAGCTACTCTCCAGACGCACCAGTTGATCACCTCCTTCGCGCCAGCGCTACGGAGGTCTTTGGAGGGGGGGTGTGTTACGAACCCCTCCACCCCGCACTACGAACCACGCCATCTATTGTCCTGATCTACCTACCCAGCACCACGAGCAACGCCATCTAGGGACGAGACACGAGTATGACTCGTCTTAGTTACCACTCCGAGGTTTCCCTTCTCCCTATCCTGGTTGTTGCGTCACCTCCTCAGTCTTCTTTGTCAGCTCCAATTCGAGGAGAGAGCACTTGGCTCTGGGAAGTGACCACAGGATCATCTATCCTCTAAACCTACGTGCAGTGACTACCTACCGTCTTCTACAATACTCAGCCTTACTCGTCAGCCATCTCAGCTCCTCACTTAAGTACTATTATCTTGTATTAATTTCCCCACGTCCACTTGCTTCGAGATTGTTTTATGTTTATTAATATGTATATACTGTTAATGTTTAGGTTAAGTTTGGTTAAGGGTAATTTATAAGCTGAATATTTTGTTAAGGGATTTATGGTACTCTATTATATACAACGAAAACTCGCATCCTTTGTCTACCCTTTTATAGTCCGATTGTCTTTGTTTTTTTTTTTATTGTTGTTACCTGTTGGGATCTGGGTAGACGTATAACTATATTCTAAATCCCCGACTCGTAACAGATCATAACCACAACTATGATTATAACAACCACGACGATGATTATAACAACCACGACCATGATTATAACAACCAGGATCATGAATATAACAACCACAGACCATGATTATACACAACCACGACCATAATTATAACAACCACTACTATGATTATAACAACCAAGACCATGAATATAACAGCCACGACCATGATTATAGCAACCACGACAATGATCATAACAACCACGACCATGATTATAACAAACACGACTATGATCATAACCACGAATATGATTATAACAACCACGACCATGATTACAACAACCACGACCATGATTATAACAACCAGGACCATGATTATAACAACCAGGACCATGATTATAACAACCACGACCAAGATTATAACAACCAGGACCATAATTATAACAACCTCGACCATGATTATAGCAACCACGACAATCATTTTAACAACCACGACCATGATTATAACAACCACGTCCATGAATATAACAACCACGACCATGATTATAACACTCATGACCATGATTATCCACGACTAAGATTATAACAACCACGACTATGATCATAACCACGACTATGATTATCACAACCACGAATATGATTATAACAACCAGGACCATGGTTATAACAACCAGGACCATGATTATAACAATCACGACTATGATTATAACAACCACTACTATGATTATAAGAAACACGACCATGAGTATAACAACCACTACTATGAATATACCAACCACGACCATGATTATAACAGCCACGACCATGATTATAACAACCAGGACCATGATTATATCAACCACGACCATGATTATGACAACCACGACTATTATTATAACAACCACGATCATGATTATAACAACCCCCGATTATGATTATAAAAACCATGACCATGATTATAAAAACCACGACCATTATTAAAACAACCACGACCATGATTATAACAACCACGACCATGATTATAACAACCAAAACCATGATTATAACAACCACGATTATGATTTTAACACCCACGACCATGATTATAACAACGACGACTATATTTATAAACACCACGACCATCATTATAACAACCACGACAATGATTATAACAACCACGACCATGATTATAACAACCACGACTATGATCATAACCACGACTATGATTATAACAACCACGACCATGATTACAACATCCACGACAATGATTATAACAACCACGACCATGATTATAACAACCAGGACCTTGATTATAACAACCAGGTCCATGATTATAATATCCACGACCATGATTATAACAACCACGACCATGATTATAACAACCACTACTATGATTAAAACAACCACGACACTGAATATAACAACCACGACCATGATTATAGCAACCACGACAATGATTATAACAACCACGACCACGATTATAACAACCACGACTATGATCATAACCACGACTATAATTACAAAAACCACGACCATGAATACAAAACCACAACCATGATTATAACAATCACGACCATGATTATATCAACCACGACCATGATTATAACAACCACGACCATGATTATAACAACCACGACCATGATTATAACAACCACGACCATGACTATAACAACGACGACTATGATTATAATAACCACGTCTATGATTATAACAACCAGGACCATGATTATAACAATCACGACTATGATTATAACAACCACTACTATGATTATAAGAACCACGACCATGAGTATAACAACCACTACTATGAATATACCAACCACGACCATGATTATAACAGCCACGACCATGATTATAACAACCAGGACCATGATTATATCTACCACGACCATGATTATGACAACCACGACTATTATTATAACAACCACGATCATGATTATAACAACCCCCGATTATGATTATAAAAACCATGACCATGATTATAAAAACCACGACCATGATTAAAACAACCACGACCATGATTATAACAACCACGACCATGATTATAACAACCAAAACCATGATTATAACAACCACGATTATGATTTTAACACCCACGACCATGATTATAACAACGACGACTATATTTATAAACACCACGACCATCATTATAACAACCACGACAATGATTATAACAACCACGACCATGATTATAACAACCACGACTATGATCATAACTACGACTATGATTATAACAACCACGACCATGATTACAACATCCACGACAATGATTATAACAACCACGACCATGATTATAACAACCAGGACCTTGATTATAACAACCAGGTCCATGATTATAATATCCACGACCATGATTATAACAACCACGACCATGATTATAACAACCACTACTATGATTAAAACAACCACGACACTGAATATAACAACCACGACCATGATTATAGCAACCACGACAATGATTATAACAACCACGACCACGATTATAACAACCACGACTATGATCATAACCACGACTATAATTACAAAAACCACGACCATGAATACAAAACCACAACCATGATTATAACAATCACGACCATGATTATATCAACCACGACCATGATTATAACAACCACGACCATGATTATAACAACCACGACCATGATTATAACAACCACGACCATGACTATAACAACGACGACTATGATTATAATAACCACGTCTATGATTATAACAACCAGCACCATGATTATAACAACCACGATCATGATTATACACAACCACAACCATGATTATAACAACCACTACTATGATTATAACAACCTCCACCATGAATATAACAACCACGACCATGATTATAACAACCACGACTATGATTATAACATCCACGACCATGATTATAACAACCACGACCATGATTATAACAACCACGAATATGATTATAACAGCCACGACAATGATTATAACAACCACGACCATGATTATAACATCCACGACCATGATTATGATAACCACGACTATTATTATAACAAGCACGACCATAATTTTAACAACCACGACTATGATTATAACAACCACGATCATGATTATAACAACCACGACTATGATTATAACAACCACGACCATGATTATACACAACCACGACCATGATTATAACAACCACTACTATGATTATAACAACCACGACCATGAATATAACAACCACGACTATGATTATAACATCCACGACCATGATTATAACAACCACGACCATGATTATAACAACCACATTATAACAACCACTACTATGATTATAACAACCAAGACCATGAATATAACAGCCACGACCATGATTATAGCAACCACGACAATGATTATAACAACCACGACCATGATTATAACAAACACGACTATGATCATAACCACGAATATGATTATAACAACCACGACCATGATTACAACAACAACGACCATGATTATAACAACCAGGACCATGATTATAACAACCAGGACCATGATTATAACAACCACGACCAAAATTATAACAACCAGGACCATAATTATAACAACCTCGACCATGATTATAGCAACCACGACAATCATTATAACAACCACGACCATGATTATAACAACCACGTCCATGAATATAACAACCACGACCATGATTATAACACTCATGACCATGATTATCCACGACTAAGACTATAACAACCACGACTATGATCATAACCACAACTATGATTATCACAACCACGAATATGATTATAACAACCGACACCATGATTATAACACTCACGACCACGATTATAACAAACACGACAACGATTATAACAACCACGACCATGATTATAACACAGACGACTATGATTATAAGAACCACGACAAAGCTTATAACAACCAGGACCATGATTATAACAACCACGACCATGATTATAGCAACCACGACAATGATTATAACAACCACGACCATGAATATAACAACCACGACCATGAGTATAACAACCACGACTATGAATATAACAAACACGACTATGATCATAACCACGACCATAATTATAACAACCACGACCATGATTATAACAACCACGACTATGATTATAACAACCACGACCGTGTTTATAACAACTACGACTATGATTTTAACATGCACGACCATGAGTATAACAACCACGACTATGAATATAACAACCACAACCATGATTATAACAACCACAATTATGATTTTAACAAACTACGACCATGATTATAACAACCACGACTATGATTATAAAACCACGACCATGATTATAACAACCACGACCATGATTATAACAACCAGGACCATGGTTATAACAACCAGGACCATGATTATAACAACCAGGACCATGATTATAACAAAAACGACTATGATTATAACAACCGCAACCATGATTATAACAACCAAGACCATGATTATAACAACCAGGACCATGATTATAACAATCACGACTATGATTATAACAACCACTACTATGATTATAAGAACCACGACCATGAGTATAACAACCACTACTATGAATATACCAACCACGACCATGATTATAACAGCCACGACCATGATTATAACAACCAGGACCATGATTATATCAACCACGACCATGATTATGACAACCACGACTATTATTATAACAAGCACGACCATAATTTTAACAACCACGACTATGATTATAACAACCACGATCATGATTATAACAACCACGATTATGATTATAACAACCATGACCATGATTATAAAAACCACGACCATGATTAAAACAACCACGACCATGATTATAACAACCACGACCATGATTATAACAACCAAAACCATGATTATAACAACCACGATCATGATTATAACACCCACGACCATGATTATAACAACGACGACTATATTTATAAACACCACGACCATCATTATAACAACCACGACAATGATTATAACAACCACGACCATGATTATAACAACCAGGACCTTGATTATAACAACCAGGTCCATGATTATAATATCCACGACCATGATTATAACAACCACGACCATGATTATAACAACCACTTCTATGATTAAAACAACCACGACCATGAATATAACAACCACGACCATGATTATAGCAACCACGACAATGATTATAACAACCACGACCAGGATTATAACAACCACGACTATGATCATAACCACGACTATAATTATAAAAACCACGACCATGATTACAAAACCACAACCATGATTATAACAACCACGACCATGATTATATCAACCAGGACCATGATTATAACAACAACGACCATGATTATAACAACCACGACCATGATTATAACAACCACGACTATGACTATAACAACGATGACTATGATTATAACGACCACGACTATGATTATAACAACCAGGACCATGATTATAACAACCACGATCATGATTATACACAACCACGACCATGATTATAACAACCACTACTATGATTATAACAGCCTCCACCATGAATATAACAACCACGACCATGATTATAACAACCACGACTGTGATTATAACATCCACGACCATGATTATAACAACCACGACCATGATTATAACAACCACGAATATGATTATAACAACCTGACCGTGATTATAACAACCCGCCTATGATTATAACAACCACGACTATATGATCATAGCCACATTATGATTATAACAACCACGATCATGGTTGTAGCCCGCGACCATGATTATAAAGCTACGACCATGAATAACAACCACGAATATGATTATAACAACCACGACCATGATTATAACACTCACGACCATGATTATATATCAACCCGCGACTATGATTATAGCAACCACGACCATGATCATAGCACTGACTATGAATATAACAACCACGACCAAGATTATAAAACCGCGACCATGATTATAACCACGACCATGATTATAACTACCACGAATAAGATTATATCAACCGACCATGATTTATAGCGCTCAACCGCCCAGTGATAGCAACCGACTATGATTATAACAACCGACAATTATCTTAACCGACTATGATTATCACCAACTACATTTATAATCATAGCCGACCATAATTATAACAACCACGAAAATGATTATAACAACCACGACCATGATTATAAAACCACGACCAGTTATAACAGCCGCACCTATGATTATAACAACCATGACTATGATCATAACCGATATGATTATAACAACCACGACCATGATTTACTTGGCAGCCGTCCGCTGATTATATCATCAGCCACGACCATGATTATAACAACCGCGACCGCCAGTTTTAACAACCACGACTATGATTATAACAACCCGCGACTATGGTCTTAACCACGACCGCCAATTATAGCTAACCACGACAGCCAGTTATAACAACCACGACCATGATTATAACAACACTGACTATGATTACAACAAGCACGACCATGAATAAAACAAGCACGTCCATGAATATAACAACCACGACCATGAAAATAACAACCACGACTATGATAATAGCAATCACGACTATGATTATAACAACCACTACCATGATTATATCAAACGCGCCTATGATTATAGTAACCACGACCATGATTATAACAACCACAACCATGATAATAACAATCACGACTATGATTATAACAACCACGACCATGATTATAACAACCACGACTACGATTATAACAACCACAACCATGATTATAACAACCACGACTATGATTATAACAACCACGACCATGATTATAACAACCACGACCATGATCATAACAACCACGACTATGATTATAACCACCACGACTATGATTATAACAACCAAGACCATGATTATAACAACCTCGACTATGATTATAACAACCACGACCATGATTATAACAACCACGACCATGATTACAACAACCACGACTATGATTATAACAACCAAGACCATGATTATAACAATCACGACTATGATTATAACAATCACGACAATGATTATAACAATGCTGAATATGATTACAAGCACGACCATGAATAAAACAAGCACGTCCATGAATTTAGCAACCAAGACCATGATAATACCAACCACGACCATGATTATAAAAACCACGACCATGATTATAACAACCACGACCATGATTATAACAACCACGAATATGATTATAACAACCATGACTATGATTATAACAACCACGAACATGATTATAACAACCACGACTTTGATTATTACAACCACAAAAATGATTATAACAACCACGACAATGATTATAACAACCACGACCTTGAATATAACAACAAAGACAATGATTATAACATCGACGACCATGATTATATCAACCGCGCCTATGATTATAACAACCACGACCATGATTATAACAACCTCGACCATGATTATAACAACCACGACCATGATTATAATAACCACGACCATGATTATAACAACCACGACCATGATTATAACAACCACAACGAAGATAATAACAATCACGACTATGATTATAACAACGACGACCATGATTATATCAACCGCGCCTATGATTATGACAACCAAGACCAGGATTATAACAACCACGACTATGATTATAACAATCACGACCATGATTATAACAACACTGACTATGATTACAACAAGCACGTCCATGAATATAACTAGCACGTCCATGAATATAACAACCACGACCATGATTATAACAAACATGACCATGATAACAACATCCACGACTATGATTATAACAGCCACGAATATGATTATAACAACCTTGACCATGATTATAACAACCACGACCATGATTATTACAACAACAACTATGATTATAACAACCACGACCATGATTATAAAAACCACGACCATGATTATAACAACCACGACCATGATTATAACAACCACGACTATGATTATAACAACTATGACTATGATTATAACATCCAAGACCATGATTATAACAACCACGACAATGATTATACCACCCACGACCATGATTATAACAACTACTACTATGATGATAACCACAACCATGATTATAACAACCACGACTATGATTATAACAACCACGACTATGATTATATAAACCAAGACTATGATTATAACAACCACGACCATGATTATAACAACCACGACCATGATTATAACAACCTTGACTATGATTACAACAAGCACGTCCATGAATATAACAAGCACGTCCATGAATATAACAACGACGACCATGAATATATCAACCGCGCCTATGATTATAACAACCACGACCATGATTATAACAAATTCGACCATGATTATAACAACCACGACCATGATTATAACAACCACAACTAAGATAATAACAATCACGACTATGATTATAACAACGACGACCATGATTATATCAACCGCGCCTATGATTATATAAACCAAGACCATGATTATAACAACCACGACCATGATTATAACAACCACGACCATGATTATAACAACCTCGACCATGATTATAACAACCACGACTATGATTATAACAACCTCGACCATGATTATAACAACCACGACTATGATTATAACAGCCACGAATATGATTATAACAACCACGACTATGATTATAACAGCCACGAATATGATTATAACAACCAC